>NC_062231.1:13579658-13697158 GCF_902686445.1 Sciurus carolinensis | reverse complement strand
TACAACTGAAATTGCCTTGAAAGTTTTTATTTCTTGTTCACTGGGGGAGGGGGTAGTTTTTTTTAAAAAAAAGAACAATACACTGACTCCACAGGAAACTAGTCGAGTCATTTGCTTCTGCCTTTGAAATGAGTTCAGAAGTGAGATGATACTGAACGCAGCAGATTCAAAGAAAGCAACTCACGAAGTAGCTGAAACTAGTAAAAATAATAATAACAATAATAATACCCTTTGAAAACCCTCTAAATATGAGATCCATATCCACAGAGTTAAATAAAGGGACAAAAATGAATGAGATTATTTTTCCCCCCTTGAAGGAGGAGGAGAATTGAGTTTTCAACCAATTAGGAAACAGACGTGCAATTTTTACGTGAAAAATACAAATGAACCAGCTCCCCTCCCAAGTTCTGTCACTGTTTTTTCTTTTGTTTTCAGAAGAAATGTTTGGTTGCCTGCAGGAGAAAACATGGAAACTGCCCCTGCTGAATCAGAAAGGAGCCCGCTCCCCAACACATATGTGGTTACAACAAAAAAGACTTCCTGCCAAGCCGAGTCCCCCCAGAGACTCCTCTCCGGTCACTCAAACCCAGGCCATTGCTGCTTTTTCAAATCGCACGTAGAGTGTGTTCCAAAAGATTAAGAAATCGCTTTTTCTCTTCTAATACCAGAGACAGGGTAAAACGCTATGAGGTGGTGTGGAACACCTCAAAACGGTGAGTACGAGGTAATCAACGAGGAGAATTCAGAACAGGTTTGGGTTGTTTTTCTCTCTCTTTTTTTTTTTTTAAGCTTTCTGACTGGTGTGTTGTGTAATCACTTCCACAAGGGGCCCGAGTGAGTGCAGAGGGGATATGCCTCAATGTCAGTACTCTCTCCTGGTGCAGTACAGGAAATGGGAAGTCAGACAAAGGGCTGGCCTGTGCTCCCTGACATGGGTGCCCTTCCAGTCCCCCAAACTGAAGAGAAAAATTCTTCACTGTTGGGGACAACTGCTCTTGAAAACAAAAACTCACTGTAACTCCCACGCACATACACATGAAAACCCAAAGCTTCCTCAGAACACAAACAGGAATACTGTAGATGGTGGTTATGTTTAAAAATAAGTCATCAGGCCCCTCCCCCTTTCCTTCCCCCCTAAACGTCCAACAAGTTTAACTTCTACTTGGGTCCCAGGAGTTCTTCCCCTAAAGCAAATACCAAGAGAAATAAAAAAAGATTAAATGTAAAGAGTGACTGCGTTGCAAGCATAAAGTTGTAACAGTCTGCACTTCACTACCTCTGCTGGAGCCCTCCCAGCTAAGGCGCAAACTCTGCCTTGAAACACCACCTCATCAAGACTCCCTTCTCAAGCAATCCACAGTCCCAAGAAAAAAACAACATGCTCAGAAGGAACCCCGAAATGGAGAAGTGGCCGTGAGAAAAGCAAAAGGGCAGGAATTTCTACAACAGAATTGCAGAATAGAGCATCTACCTTCATAGCACAGAATGCCGATATTGTTGTTCATCTTGTCCAAGTACTGGTAGTTCAACAGGTCCATCTTCATAAATAGCATTTATTGGGATAGCAAAGAAAACCAGCTCTTTGCTTTCGCCCCAAAAGAGAAAGTTTCAAAATTCAGTTGTTGGTGAGTAGCTCCTGGCTCTCTTCTGAAACTTCACAAAGACTGAGGCCCGGCCTCGGATGATCAAAACAAAGTATGTAAAAGTTAAAAAAAAAAAAAAAAAATGCGCGCACACACACACACACACACACACACACACGAAATCAGTCACACAAAACCCTTCAAGGGTTTATTGGTAGACGGTATATGGATGGTATCCTCGGATGAGCATTACAAAATGGTTTCGGAAGTCTTTACGAATCTGTCTTCGAGATTAAAAAAGAGTAAAAAAAGAAAAACACGAAGCACATTTCCTAGGACAAAGCCACACTGGCTTTCCTCACAGCCTGCTGCAAGTTGACTGCGCTGACATGCTGGCTATGCCTGGTATGACTCGTATGTAAACCAGCTTCCTGCCCAGGCAGGGGGGCGCGGAGCATGCTCACTGCGCCCTGGCGCCTCAGATGTCGGGAGTTTCTGCAAAGCATCAGGATCCAAGCGCAGAAGGAAGCAGAGAGAGAGGGCGGGAGGCTGAACAGAGGGGGCAGCAGAGTGGCTCTTGACAGGAAGCAGCCTGGCCCCTGCAAAACTGTAGGAGGAGAAAGAAAACCCAGCAAGTTGCTTTTTCAGGGGCAGAATTAACACACACACACACACTCCACCGTGAACGCGAACTTGCATGGAATTTAACTTGTAGAAATTCACTAAGTGTTTTTGTTGTGATGTCTTTCTCTGTGTATAAGGTTTCTTTGCTTCTAAGATTGTTTTTATCATGTCCACTGACGTGTCAACTATGTTTTTAATTTTGGACGTTATGTGACATGTAACTTCTTCCATAATCCCAGTAAAGGTCTGGGCACCTCTTCACAGCAGAGGAAACCAAAGCTCAGAAAGATATAAATGATTGGTCCACAGTTCCAGAAATAGCTGATAGAACTACTTTTAGAGTATTTTTTTCACAAGTACAACCGTCTTCCCCCAACCAACAAAAGAAGAAAAGAGTGAAGGAGGGAAAGAGATATATAATATTTAAGTAAACAAGAATGATATATCCAAAACCTAAGCCCTATTTGAAACTATGGGAGTGGGGGTCATTTTTATTTGCACACAGCAGAGCCCTGCACCTGCATATTGGAGGCTAGTGGTATTAATATTACAGTGTTCCTCTTTACTGAAGAAAGGGCTTGAACTTTGTGTCTCTGGTACCTAGCACAGCAAAAGAAGTGCCCCAAGCTACCTACAGAATGAGTGAATCATACAATGTTCAGTTTTTTCAGCACGCGAACAGCACATCAGAAAGATGTTCCTCTTTGAACACTGCAGCCAGCTTTTGGCACCACATACAAATACCTCACCATGGGAAATGTTTCTATATTGATACTATCCAATGCTATTTGGAGATTTATAAAATACCAAGGGTTATTCTCAACTGTAGTCCAAGACCCAAAATGTTCATTCTGTTAAGATTTGAATAAATAATTTCAAGGCACTACACAGTTTTTCAGAATCCATCAATTGTTGCCTTTGGGGTAATAGTTACAATTATGGCAAGTTATTCCCAATCAAATCTTTGCAGATTTAGACAATAACCAAATTATGTTACCATCACTGATACAAGAGTAGTAACCACAGTGATGACAAGTAAAGTAAGCAATCAAGATTCCATAATCTGGGCTGGGGAGATAGCTCAGTTGGTAAAGTGCTTGCCTTATAAGCACAGGGCCCTAGGTTCGATCCCCAGCACCGCAATAAAAAAAAAAAAAAAAAATTCCATAATCTTCCATTTATAAGATTATAAGATTATGAATGCTACACCACATAGTCTAGATACTGCATAAGCTAACTAGAAATACACACACACACACCATCAATTATTATGAAAATGCTTGACAGTATTTGGTGGGGAGGACTGGAAGAAAATCCTTTATAGCATTAGTGTACACAAGATTATTGTACTTACTATCTTCGGGCATCTGATTCAATTTCAATTGATGGACTACTATTTACAATGCTATGTTCTTTAATATAAATCCTCAGCCAGAAAACTTTATGCATCATTAGTATATCCCCTCTAGGAGAAAGTGGACTGTACTTTAGGATTAACAGAGAGCTTTTTAAAAGAATCAGGACACTGAGGTGCATCCCAAACTAATCAGAGTGGGTGGAACACAGATTTTAAAGAGTCTGGGATGATTCTTGCAACTTCTTGTATGCGACCATGCTGAGATCTGCAGTCTTTGTTTGGGAAGAAAGAAAACAAACAAAAAATCTGCACTGAGTGCTTTATATACTTATTTTGAGGAGGAGAGTTAAAAAAAAAAAAAAAAAAACAGTAATTTAGGCACATGACTCAAACAATACAGTTGTAAGGATATGAGTAAAACATAGCAACTTCCCTTTAATGACTCAACATCACTTACAGCAGTTCTCAGCTGATGGGTGACAATCATCTGCACGGATGCTGTCCCACAGGTGTTGACTTGTGTCTAAAGTCATCAATCATAAATTCCCAGCTTCCAGGCATGTCTTTCCCCCTCCTCTGGGATGCTAGCATGGTGCCACTCAGGTGTGGTCACTGAGGGGTTTAAGAACTGGCAGGGAGGACTGAGGTTGTAGTTCAGTGGCAGAGCACTTGCCTTGCACATGAGACACCGAGTTCAATCCTCAGCACCACAGAATAAGAATAAATAAAATAAAGGTATTGTGTTCATCTACAAGTAAAAAAAAAATAAAAAAAAAAGAACTGACAGGTACTAGCGCCCAGAAATAGATACAGAAGCTGTAAATAAACAGAAACTTTGATAAGAATTTCACAGGCTAATGTCTCTAAATCTTCATTAAAACAAAAAAACTGAGGCCATATGTTTAATGCATACTTTTCCATCTTTCTAGTTGTTGAGTTTCACTGCATTTTATAAAGTATAAGTTAAGCACTGGTATTCTGAAAATTTGAAATCCAAAGTGCTCCCAGACCTGAAGTTTTTTGAGTACCACTGGAAAATTCCACACATGAAACCTTATTTCATGCACAAAATTATTTTAAAATTGTATAAAAATTACCTTCAGGCTATGTGTATAAATACACATATATGAGACAGGGATGAATTCTGTGTTTATTAGATTTGTTTCCGATCCCCAAGATACCTCATTATGTATATAAAATAGCCCAAAATCTAGAGTGGGGATGGGAGGGATCAGAAATTCAAAACACTGCTGGTTCCAAGCATTTGGATAAGGGAGACTTCAGCTGCATCAATCTGCTCATGAACTGTGGGGGGACATGTATATGAATGCAAGCAAACCCCACAGAGAAGCCCCATGCAGAGGATGTCTGGACAGCTCTCAACTCTTGCATCACAATGTTGCTGGGGTCTTCCAGGCCTCTTCCAAGTCAGCTCCTCCCAACTTTCACCCTGTGCTTTGAACACCTTGAACAGCCTGCAGTTACCCCACAAATCACTGTGACTCCACTTCTCAGACACCCGTTCCCTTTCTCACAGCAAGGCTTCCCACCTGGCCTACTCCACACACATCCAATACTCCTGCCCCAACCTGCAAGGCCCCCCCGCTGAGACCCCACACTCCCATCTCCTCACTTCCTGCTTGGTGCTGTCCTTTGACCCCATACAGGACTCTGCCCTGGCCTTGTCTACTCTTTCAGAGTGAGGACCATGCCTACTTCACCCTTCTAAGGCCAGTCTGGCACAAGCGTGGCACACAGCAGATCATCAATAACAAAGACTTGGCAGATGACATGAGGAAATGGGAACGTCTATGAGGCAGCTTCTCTGTCTCCTCCTGCCCCAGCACGCACTGGATTCATTATCTGCCCTTGGTGCCCAGAGTCAGTCAACATCCCTTGGCGACCATGGGTCCTCACCACACCATCTAGATTCTGACTGTACATATATTTTTTAGACATATTTTTAGTTGTAGATGAACACAATGCCTTTATTAATTTATTCATTTATTTTATGTGGTGCTGAAGATGAAACCCAGTGCCTCACACGTGCTAGGCAAGCACTCTACCACTGAGCCCGAGCAACCCCTGACTGTACTTTAGAATGACTAACTCATCCATTAAGAAAACTTAAATATTGGAAATTGTCACTTTGAAGGCTGAGATATTCATAAGTTGAGTACTAAGAAGATATTTTTAAACAAAACTAAAAAGACAATTTTACACATACACATAAAGATAGGAAAAGCCAGATTTTTATGAATAAAAATATGGTTGAGGCTGGGTGTGTAGTTCAACAGTAAACTTGCCTAGTGTACCTAGTGTGCAAAAGATCCTAGGTTTGATCCCCAGCATCATTAAAAAAAGAAAAAAGAACATTTTGATCAATTAGATATTTAAAACGCAAAGCAAAGGACACTTCTGTTGGGTGATACAGGTTATAGAACAGGGAGGACTGCACTGATACCATCTCATTTAGGAATCAGAAATCCAATATGGAAAAAGATTACAAACCAAAGGTTAATAGGAAAAGTGGCTCTTTGGAAAAGAATCCAAATAGGGCCTCACCTTAACCTGCGTACCACAAAAAGTTCCAAATGCTTTGAAGAGGGTTTAAATGCCTTAAGGGTTTCACAGTAAAAATGAACAAAACTTCAATGATATGCTCCAATTGTCTGATCTGGAATAAGGAAAAATTTTTATGAAATAAAACTTTTCAAAGGAAAATACTGAAAAATTGACTGAATATACAAACATTATGCTTTGGATATCCAAAAGCACCAAAACCAAATAGAATGGCAAAATACAAAACAGAAGACTGTATTTCTCACACATATTCTGGTAGATGAAGGATAACTGTTCTTGGCAAATAAAGAACATTTACAGAACATTTATGAATGGGCTAGGGATGTGGCTCTGGGGCAGCACTTGCCTAGCATGCATAAGGCCCTGGATTCAATCCCCAGCACTGCGAAACACAAAACAAGCAAAAAACAACAATAAGAAACAAGACAAAAGAACATTTATCAATAGAAAAAAAAAAAAAAAAAAAAAAACACTCGATCTAGTTTCTAAAGGAGCAAAGAATACAAGGCACAAACAGCAAAAAATTTTTGAAACAACATCCAACCTTGTACTAATGTAAGAAATGAACAAATTGTAAGAAATTGATCTTCCAGCTGATGAAATAACGAAGACGCCATTGAAATTTGTGTTCACTGCTAATGATAGTGTAATCAGATAACGTCTTTCTACAGAGCAGTCAGGTATACACGCCCAACAGTTTGTAGTGTGAAAAATGTTCCAGCCCCTTCCTTGCACTGGACTCCCATTTCTGCAACCATCTAAAGAAAGTAGTCAAAAAGTTGCCAGAGATAGCAGGAATATCATACTGCTATTCCCACGAACTTTTATTTGTTTGTTTCTTTTTTGAGATGGGGTCTCACTATGTTGCCCAGGCTGGCTTCTAATTCCTGGACTCAAGCCGATTGGCCTGCCTCAGCCTCCCAAGAAACCAGAACTACCTCTACAGCACATGCCTGGTTAACTTTTTTTTTTTTTTTTCTTTTCTTTTCTTTTCTTTTTGCAGTGTTTGGGATGGAACCTGGGTCCTTGAGCATGCTAGAAAAGCACTTTGCCACTAAGCTACACCCCCAGATTCATACTGCTATTTATAAAAGAGAAAACTTGTAAACATGAAATCCTACTTAAGTTCAAAAATAAGAGAGTACATTGAAACTGGTGTATGATGACATTATGCAGTCATTTCAACTCTTTCAAAAACATGTAATATGAAAATGCTGTACTATGTATGATGTGATAGTAGCACTACATTTGTTAACTGAAAATAATAAAAATAGGATATAAAACTAATATATACACTATACACCAATTTGCTTATATGAGTATACATGCATATGCAAAAAATATAGATTTAAAAGACTGGGAAATACATTAACAGTGCTCATCCTTGGATGGTGGACACTTGTATTTCTAATTTACTTATAAAAAGTATATTTCTTAGGGCTGGGGTTGTAGCTCAGGGGTTGAGTACTTGCCTAGCACAAGGAAGGCACTGGGTTCGATCCTCAGCACCACATAAAAAGTAAAATAAAGGTACTGTGTCCATCTACAACTAAAAATAATATTTTTTATTTCATATATAACGAAGAGGAGGGAGTTCTCCCCTTTTTTGGAAAGGTGTGCAATAAGAATATATTCCTTGGTATCTCAAGAAAGCAGAAGGGAAACCAATAGTGCAGAGGAAGGGGATGGAGAAGAAGAGAGGAGAGGGTATGGGGCAGTGCTGGGGAATGAAATCTACCAAATTATGCTGCATCCACAAATATATCACAATGAATCATATATATGTATAACGCAGTAATTAATAATAGAAGGAAGATCTGTAGAGTAGAGCAAGCTGGCTGATGGGGGAGGGAGAAGAGAATGAATTGATCAAATTATGTGTACGTACAAACACAGCATAATGAATGCCACTATTATGCATAATTATGATGCATAAATTTAAAAAATTAAAAACTTAAGAATTTTTTTAAAAAGATAGACCCTTCCCTGGTAAGACATAAAGCAATAGACCATATATATTTTACTTTAAAATATGATATCTCCTTTTTTTCCCTCCTTTTTTAAGATGGGGTCTAACTACACAGCTAGTCCAAAGCAGTTGGAGCAGGTATGTCCCACCGTGCCTGTCTATGGTATCTCCTTTTGATTTAGGCTTACCAACAGGTGTTGATTTGTGTCTAAAATCATCAGTCATAAATCCCCCATTTCCAGGTATGTCTTTCCCCCTCCTCTAGGATGGCTACAAGGGGTTCAAGAACTGGCAGGTAGGGCTGGGGTCATAGCTCAGTGGTAGAGTGCTTGCCTAGCATGTGTGAGGCACTAGGTTCAATTCTCAGCACTGCATATAAATAAATAAAAATGTCCATTGACAACTAAAACAGTATTTCCAAAAAAATCCAACATTTACTTAGACCTCTGGAAGACGCAAAGATAATTAAGATTGAACTGTAAAGATAAGTATCCACGTGTTCTTTGTCTTCTACTATAACCAATTATGTCGTACTTTAGTATTAGTTGCCCAAAGCAGACCATACCTTCAGGAGAAAAGGAAAACCACGCTATAGTTCTTGGTATAAAGCTCCCTCGTAGTATATAGTAGGTGTTCCATTAATGTTAATTACTACTGCATCTGGGCATCTTTGTGAACTAATGATGGCAAGATGAGAAGGAAAGCAAGCCCAGGCTAATTACTAAATTAAACTGTTCTATTTGCTAGAGGGTTGACTACCAGTTTATAATAGATAACCAAAAAGCAAGCTGCTAAATAAAAACAAGCCCATCACAATGGCATACACTTGTAATCCCAGCAACTCTGGAGGCTGAGGCAGGAGAATTGCAAGTTGGAGACAAGTCTCAGCAACTGAGTGAGACCCTGTCTCAAAATACAAAATAAAAAGGACTGGGAATATAGTTCAGTGTTAGAGCCCCCTGGTTCAATTCCCAGGAAAATAAAATAATAAAAACAAAACGATCAAAATCACTCTCCAGACATTTATTTAAAATAAAACACTTTCATTTGTCTACTTGCAAAGGGGAGGGTTTAATAATCTTTGGTGAAGACACTGAAAAATAAATATAAATTACCCTCCTGAGCTACTGGGTTCACAAATTGGATCCAATAGCTCTCTTTTTCCCAAGATTTTAAATAAACTAGTTAGTGCTTTCATTTAAAATTGTTCCCCGCACCACTCCTTATATATTCAATAAAAATCATCCTAACCTGGTATGAATAATAAAACAGGTCTTACCCAAAGGAAGAAAATAACTTTGACTACAGGGTGATGTAAGGTCAGATGTGTAAAAAAATGTCATGTTAAGAGCATCTTCTCAACCCTCTGCAACATGACTATGGTAGTGATGTTGTACAAACACTCATCAAGGCATTTTGCTTTTTTTTTTTTTTCCCTCATGCACTGCTGGGCATGGAACTCAGGGCCTTAAGCCTGCCAGGCAAGTGCTCTACCACTAAGCTACACCCCCAGCGTAGTACTTCCACTTTAAAAAAAAAAAAAAATACACACACGCAATATATATATGTGTGTGTGTATATATATATATATATATATATATAGAGAGAGAGAGAGAGAGAGAGAGAGAAGATGGACACAATTTTTTTTTTTTTAAATTTTCGTGTGTTGCTTAGGATCGAACCCAGTGCCTCACACATGCAAGGCAAGCACTCTACCACTGAGCTATGACCCCAGCCCTGGTACTTCCACTTTTAATCTAATTATCTTCATTACTGCGATAAGGTTGCAAAGGACAGCACAGAAAAGGGTTCTGTTTGCTTGTTTGTTTTGCTGCACTGCTAAGGACCACCCCAGAGCTTCTAAAACTCGCTAGCCCAGGAGTTACATACCCGGCCCTAGAAAATGATTTGAATGGAAACCTTGCATTGAGTGGTAAGAAGCAAGGCTTAAGAAACTAAACTTACCTTTCTTTTAAACATTGTTTGAAATCACATTCCTAAAAGATCTAGCTGGAATCCCCTTCTCCAGGAAGGATTCTTCTCTCCACTCCAGGTATTTGAGAAGTTTATTCTACAGTGAATTCTGAAACAAGACCCTGAGACATTTTATGTCTCCCCGCAACCCCAGTCTAAGACTGCCCTGCACGACAATTTAGCTGCTGAATTAAGAAAACAAATTTCAAATGCCTCTGGTATCAATGATGTAACCTGATCTCTATCACATCCTGCACGCTATCCCACTTTCTTCCAAAGAAAGAAAGAACTATATACATCATGAAATACTGATTACTTCTCCATCCCGGAGTTGCTCGAACTAAAAGACAAAGACAAACGCACAAAAGCGAGTATTTAGCTATGTCCTAGATCTGACCATTTGTAAAATGGCACGGCTTTTAAGTTCAAACACACTCAACTCCTACTAAGTAGCTCTGGATCATGTGCTGTAAAGACAGTGGGATTTTGACACGAATTTATGTACTTTCTGAAAACTTAAAATGGTTCTTCAAAAGCAAGATTTAAACTTTCAGTGCAATACCACCCTCTAGGGGTGGATTTTAAATTGCACAGACAGTTTTGAAAAAGGAAAGCCACAATTTGGGCCATTTCTCACTGATATGCAATACATTTCAAGATTGACTAAAACACAAAAACCTCTTATTTAATAAAAAGTCACAGAAATATAGCTTAACAAATTAACCTTTACTAAACTGCAAAATTTGAAATATTGACGAAACCCAATTCAACTGATATTAAATGACTGAATTGGAACTGTTTTTAGATGAATTTCAGAGATGGGGCACAGCTCAGTGGTAGAGCACTTGCCTAGCAAGCACAAGGCCCTGGGTTTAGTCCCCAGTACTGGAAGAAGAAAAAAAAAAAGATGAATTTAAGATATAAATAATATTAGAAAACATGGAGTAGTATTTTAAATGAATCGGTGGAATTTAATGATATTAACACCTCCAGAAAAAAATAAAAAATCTCTTGCCAACACTATAACTTCTAATTTTATAATAGTTTTATACATTTGACAAAAACGAACTTTTCCTGAAAAAGATGATTATTTAAGTGATTTTAATTTCTACAATTTAGTTTCACTAAATCCCAAAGGAAATTTGCCAGTACCATATCATTCTGATAGCCTAGCAAATTATAATTATCCATAAATGTGATCCTTTAAGATTGACTAAAACTAAAGTTGGATGTGGTGGTGCACTTCTGTAATCCCAGTGACTCAGGAGATTGAGGCAGAAGGATCCCAAGTTCAAGATCAGCCTCAGCAACTTAGGGAGACCCTGCCTCAAAATAAAAAGAGCTGGTAATATGGCTTAGTGGTCAAGTACCTCTGGGTTCAATCAGTACCAAAAATAAAAAAAAAATAATAATAATAATAATTGGCTAAAACTTCCTTGGAGAAAATGTCTTAAATATTTAACATTGGAAGGGTCAATGTCACCATTAGTCCCAATGTGTGCCTCAATTAACAGCTCAATTTGCCTAAATCCATTTGTAGGACTTTCCTATTTCCAGAACCACTCATCCTGCCATGTAGGGCCCAGTCCAGAAAGTGAAAAACACACCTGCTATCCTAACAGTGAAGATGTGAATGCCCCTCTTTATGCACTCCATTTGGGTAACTACCCTCTATAAAGTAATTACTATGCCAGCCTTGAGGAGCATAAAGTACTTACATAAATACCATCATTGACAGTGGAAGATACTCTTTTATGACTACACTCCTATACTTTACATTACACCAATGACTGTTAGTGTTATTTTCTAGTTGTACATTGTTCATCTTCACTGCTGTGTAGTACTCCATTGCTGCAATATATTATAGTTCCTTCATTCTACTTTTGATGGGCCTTTAGGTAGTTTCTCTATGAAGATTTTTATAAATAGTGCTGTTGTAATGGTCTAGTACATGTCTCAGGTGGATATATGAATGCATTTCGGTTGCACACAATGCTGGTCATAGAGTAGGTGTATGTTCACCTTAATTAGATATTGCTGAAGAGTTTTCCAAAGCAGTTATGTCAAAACTTCTACCAGCAAGGTCTGAGACTTCAGGTTGCTCCATATCCTCACCAAAATTTTCCCAACATTTTCATTCCTGCTATTCCTGCCAGACTACCATTTTACTTCACACTTCTCTGACAAAGAGTGAAAACTTCTCCATACTTTACTGGGGGCCGAGGGATAGGATTCCCCATAAGGTGATCTAGGCCTGTCACTCTTAATCGGGAAGCTTCTACCTTCCAGGAGGCATTCCAGGCAATGCTTGGTTCTTACTAATTGGGGGTGCTACTAGCATCTAGCAGATGGAGGCATGGGGTGCTGCCAACCATCCTACAGTGCATAGGGCACCCCCCACAACAAAGCATCATCCAGACCAAAATGGCAATAAAGCTACTGTCAAGAAACCAAGTCTAAGCAAATCATTACCAGAATTGTTCTCCTCAACCAAATCACCATCATCTGATACAGCTCAAGACCAATTTCCTGTTGTCTTTCAAGTTATGTTCCCTGAAGGTAAAGGGACAGAAAGACAAAGGACAATGGCTGTGTGTGGGGCATGGGACATGGCCCAGGGTAGGTCCTTTCATATTTCTTCTATTTTTTTTTTCTTTTCTCATTTTTACAGTGCTGGGTGGAAATCAAGGTCTCACACATACTAGATAAGCCCTGTACCACTTAACTACACCCTCAGACCTATTTCTTTTTAATTTTTGCAGCAATGCCATCACATCCTATCACTGTTTTTATAGATGAGGGGACAGGAGGCTACATAGCTTGTCCAAATTCACACAAAGAGCCTCAAATCTGGAATGAGAAGCTGTGATTTTCCACTATACCCAGGGTCTTGTGTTTTAATGAAAAATAAGAAGAGTTTTTAAATAAGAGTTCACTTACCAGAGGTGAATTTCGTGCTATTGGCTTTGCAAAATGCAAACAAAACTAGGTATGAAAACCAGGTCACTTTCAATATTGAGATTGGCATGCACTTGTAGGAATCGTGTCTTAAAATTTTTAAACAAATTCATCTTCCTTGCCACCTGTGATTTAAGTACACCAGGGGTCTAAGCACTGGCCCCGTGCCTCTAAGGACAGGCATTGAGAGAGTTCTAGGTTAATTACAGACCTGAATCCCAATAAAGGGAAGAAGCACGTGCTTTAAAAAATAAGCACAAGCTCTACAATTTTTTTTAATTGAGTCAATGATAATACAGCATCAAAAAAGAGAACGTAAGGGGCTGGAGACGTAGTTCAGGAGTAGAGAGCCTGACAAGCGTGCATGGGGCCTGGTTCCACCCTGGCACCACAGAAAGGGGGGGAGGATAACTAAATCTTCTTGCTGAAAATAATCAAATTAAATCAAAGAATGGTAAATACTATCCAATTCTTTTGTCAATACAAAATAATTCGGAGCCGAAGAAATAGCTCGTTTTGGAGAGCGCTCACCTACCATGCGCAAGGACTGCAGCGCCTCAGATGAGGAGGGAGAAAAAAAAAAAAAAAAAACACTCCAAAATAATTCAATTTTACCAAGGATGGGTTTGCCAACATTGCCTTATCAATCATCCTTTGGATGTTTTTACTGGTGCTTCTGTTTGTGAGGACATTAATAACAACAGTGCCACCATAAAGCTATTCACTGGAAGGGCACCTTTCAACCCTGGCCATGCATCAGAACCACCCTAAGGCTTCCTAAGCCATGGATGTACAGTCCCCATATCCGCAGCATGACTTAGCAAATCTGCATTAGGGCCAAGAGGGACTCAGGAGGTGATTCTGAATGCACGCCCGGGAAATAACTACGTGTGTGTGTGTGTGTGTGGTTTGAAAATATACATATGTATTATAGTTTGAAAATAGCTACTCGAGTCGTTGTCACAAGCTCCTGTCCCACTGGGAGTTGGGACTCTGGAGTTGGGACTCTGCAGAGGGAATTCTGAGCTGGATCCCCCGCACCCCACGCTGTGTCTTGCCTTGCGAGGCGTCCCTCCTGGCAGGCCTAGGGGGCGACATGAACCAACCTAACAGCAGCTCCACACCCTACCCACTGGGAAGAGAGAGTCTGGCCGTTTATATTTAAACTAGTCCTATTTTCCTTTACAAGGACGGGGGCAAGGAGCCCTTGCCAGCCCCCTTCTCGGTCTGTCTTCTTCAACATGCTGGGAGGCTGGAGGACAGGGAACTGGGATACCACCAATATTCCTCTCAAGGGCCCAGACAATGTGCAAAGCAGGAATTCCTCCTCACACCCCAAGCGGAGGAGGTGCGGAGAGCAAGGGGTCCCAGGAATGAGCAATCCCCAAAGAAGCATTTCCACTGTGTATACCTGGTTAAGGCCAGTGATGGCAACTTCAGTGACATTCTCTTACGGCACTGTGAAGTTGTCATTTTACATGTGTGAGTTCCTCTAATGGCCCTCCCATTCATACCTAGGTTGTTTTCCCTATCACTATTTCCCCAGCACTTGGGAATACCTGGCACCTGGTAGGTGATCAATAAATACTTACTGAAAGAACAAATGGGAGAAAAGAACTCTAGGATCTAAGCCGGGTACAGAGGGGAGGGGGAAGGGAACGAGTTTAAGGAGTTGGAAGGCAGCGTGTCCTTCTTACACAAAGCCTGTGATGTTTGTGTGGTGACAATAAGGAGAAGACCAAAGTATGACTTCATTCATGAAGCACATGGTTTACTGCCTTACAGAGAGAAGATTTTCCTTAGGTTCACAATCCTTAGAGAAAGGGAGAACAAGCCAGGCACAACAGTGCACACCTGGAATCCCAGCAACTTGGGAGGCTGAGGCAGGAGGATTGTTGAGTTCAAAGCCAGACTCAGCAACTTAGCAAGGCCCTAAGCAACTCAGAGAGATCCTGTCCCAAATAAAAAATAAAAAGGGCTGGGAATGTAACTCAGTAGTATAGCACCCCTGGGTTCAATCCCCAGTACAAAAAAAAAAAAAAAAAAAAAAAACCACACACATACACAAATATACATACGCGTGTGCGCGCGCGCGCACACACACACACCATGAGCCATTCAGTGAGTGAGCTCCAAAGTTAGACTAGCGATATTCCAAGCCCTCAGAGAAACCCAGACTATGGCGGCCCCAGCAACAAAAGAGCACAGTCCTGGTGACGGAATCTAACCTTGGGAAAGAGCCACAAGGTCCCGGCACTGAGGAGTAAGACCAGGAGTTATGGGCTGGAGGTGACTGTGCCCATCTGCAGGAGTGAAACAGCAGAGTAGGACAAGGCAGGTGGATAACTGGCCTGCTTCCTGAACTCTCAGCAATCTCACACTGGCTTTCTGGGCAAAAGAGCACTAGATACAGAATCAGAACACAGGTTCCCCACCCAGCTCTGACCTGCCCTTAGCACACGCTCTTGATCAAGCAATTCACCTGCCTGGGCCTCAATTTCCTCATTTGCAAGAGGGGTACAATCAATACCTCACTCGTCTATCCAACAGGACTATCAAGGGCCACATGAGACCACAGCTGGCACTGAGTTGTGTAGACTATGAGATGGACACTGCTGTGATCTCTCCTGTGTCTCTACAGGGGCCGGTTCCGGTACTTGGTGAAGAGAAGTGAGGTCCATTCAGAGGAGAATGTGGCCTTGCCTCCCCACCCCACAAGGAACTTCAAACAGAAACAACATCTATAAAAAAGAAGCAGGAACAAAGGTCATTCCTCTTGCCCCTCTGCGGTTTCCTTATGCTTAGACCATACGTGAATTTCTGGGAGGAGGGTCTAGCAATGCCACTTCACACAGCAGCTCTGTCCATTCTAAGAAGGAACAAGTCACTGAAGGTGACTTACATCTGAGAAGGCACTGACACTCCTTCTTCTTCCTTTAGCCTTAAAAATGCAGTTGCAATGCATGCTCAGGTAAATTTAGGCTCCCTGCCCAGAAAGCTGTCAAAGATTCAAAAATCACCTTGACTATGAATCCATTATTTAAACAAAGTAGAAACACATCCTGAAGACTGCAGGGGTCTATGCCAGAGCAGACCTCCTACAATAACTTTACACAAAGCCCATCACAGCCCCTGACTGTCCTGAGCCTGGCCTCCTCTCCAACCCACTGTAACAGGGAAAGCAGCATGCTCTTGTCCCCTCTGCCACAACCCCGCAGTCCTCAAACACTGGGCGATTCCTCCTTTTCACCTTGTCCCCCCACCCCCCCACCCAACCACAGGCTACCATGTTCATCTGCAATCCCAAGACAGAATGTCAGGCTTTCTACCATAAACCAGGAGACTCTTAGGATCCAGACAGGGTTGTTTCTGCTAGTTTTATGGTTGTTTTCTTACCAGAGGGATGTGGAGAGTGAGTTAGAGCCTTACCTTCCACAGGGCAAAACAGAGTAATCGAGATTTTTATCATACTGATAGACACAAAAAGTCAGGTACAGTGGTGCATGCCTGTAATCCCAGAGAATTGGGAGGCTGAGGCTGGAGGACTGCAAATTGGAGGCCAGCCTGGACAACACAGTGAAACCCTGTGTGGTAAAGCACTCCTGGGTTCAGTCACCAGTACTGCCAAAATAATTAAAATAATAACAAAAGACAAAGAAAATTGGTGAACTCATTTTCCTGGTGGTTTGAATTAACAATAGCAACAATGATAGCAAGAGGACTTAAAGGAAATGAAAATTCTATGTTTCTTTGGGAAGAATACTGAGGCAAGAGGTGAGCTGCCCAGAAGGAATCTAGTTTTCCCTACAGTTAAAAAAAAAAAAAAAAAAATATATATATATATATACACACACACACACACACACACACACACACACATATATATGTATATGAAATTCCTGGTTGTCAGTAGGTTCAGGGGAGGCTAGTTACTACAGGGTTGAGGAGCCTACCCACTTCACCCCCTAGTCTTTCAGGTGTGATCCTATTACTTGTGACTGTTATCTGGACTCTCCTGGTCATGGGATACCTATGCTCCCTGGCCTGTGGTCCATCTGCCAAGAAGAAAATTACAACCCAAGTGCAGTGACACCAATTCACACAGCATCCAATTAAATGGTTCTTCCTGATCCCTCTCCCCCCATTTTTTTGGCACAAGTTTTAAAACAGAGAAACACAAGAAAACACTGCATTGAACCTGTATGTTCAGTGGCATTTATACCCTAAAACAACAGTCAAACTACCCACATTTTATTTATAGCTGTTCTATCAAACAGTATTGCTGCTTCCAAAGTATAGGCTCACACATTTCTGAGTCTGGTTTGGGACCACCAAGGAAAGGTGCACCCATGTGTTTTCCATGGGAAGGCTGGCACACAAGATGGAAGTTTTCCTCCTATTTTTTAACCAAACACAGGGCCCACCTTCCAGACAGGTAGATCACTGCAGTGTGTTTGCTGTTTCAATATCATGATTAATTAAAGCAGCAGCTGCCAATCTGAATACTCTGGAAAGACCACAGAGAAAAAGTATATGTGAATTTGTTCTAGATCTTTCCTTTTATTCACCTGGCATGCGGCCCGCTCTTCTTCCTAGAAGAGAAAATTTATGCCCCAAATTCTCCCTCATAAATGCACATTTAGTTAATGTTGAACAAGAGAGAGAGAGAAAGAGAGAGAGAGAGAAAGGCCAAATAATCTGCCCAATGGGCTCTTGTGAAATGTGTATAGGCCTGCCTGGTGCAGAGTCACTGAATGTTAAAGTATTTCCAAGAGACACAAAGTGCAGCACCCAGAATGTTCTCTATTAAGAGGAGAATATAGTTGAGCCCCAGAAGCAGAGAGATCCAAGAAAGCTCCCCAGATACATGCGACCTCTATTTCCAAGCTACCGGTGCCTGCTCAGGGTCAGGATGCACATAAAATTCAGGACATTAAACCCAATGCATATACATTTTTCATGCTTCCAAGTACTGTTTGCTTGTCTGTGGGACACTAGACATATGGCAAGCAGGGTACCCAACCAACCCCTGGGCAGGATGCCACCTTAACAAAGACACCACCTCAGTGGCCCAGAGCAAATGGGATCCAAACAGGGACAAGTGAGTCTCTGATCTGGAGGAGCTTGTGTTTGAGAACAGAGTAAAAGAACGACAAACAGCAGAAGGCAGAGGAGGAAGAAATCCCATTTTCTATAGGGACCTAGGTGTGGCTTTCATAAAAGTGGCATTTGTCTGGGCACTTTGGAATTTCAAAGCAGAACTGGTGAACAAGGCACTCCAAACAGAGCACTTTCTTAGACTCGAACACCATGAAATATTTGCTGTAACTCACTGATTATTCCATGAGCACTGATTGTTCCATGAATGCTAACTGGTTACTAAGGACGTAAGATACTGGGAATATTAAAATTTTTTAAATGCCCAGTGCTAGAAGCCAGGACTTAGAGCATGTTGTGGTCTTGTTTCATTCTGCCGTGGACTGACTGTGCGAGAGAAGGTGAGTTACCTCTCCTTCCCATCCCTTGACCATCTCTGAAAAGTGAGGATAATGGTCCTGCCTAATCTCTGTCCTTTGGAGATTATCATGGTATTTTATATGGCCTGCTATAATTACACATGGCTTCATCTCCCTCATGGACCAAACCCAGAAATCCTGAGGGCAAAGGGCTTTTTTATTTACTCTAAAACCCTCAGCACAGGGCTGGGGAGGTAGCTCAGAGATAGAGCACCTGCCGATCTAGTACCCCTAGGTTCAATCCTCAGCACTGGAAAAAAAAATAATACACACACATGCACACATATATAAATATAAAATTCCCCACACCATGCTAGTGCCCGCAGACAACTAATAAATGCCAGGTTTCTCCACCTCTGTTGGATTTCTATGTACTATGAAAATACTTCCTTTTTTACTCCAACACGTTCTTCAAGTTATGACATATTCCAATATCAAACTCTTGAATTCTGCCCTACAAGTTTCAGTGTATTTCTATTCTAGGAAGATGATATTATTATTATTATTATTATTATTATTATTATCATCATCATCATCATCATCAAATTTTAAAAATCTCTCAGGGACCTTGGATATATGGAACACTACTGAAAAAGACATTTAAATTTAGTTCTAAAAATTAGAAGCGAAACAACTGTAGGGTCCCAAGAAAAGTCTCTTAAACATTACAGTAACTGAAACTTCTGTTTATAGCTCTATTTGCAACACAGGAAGAAAAAGTCCAAACAGCAACAAAAAACGGTCCACTGTCTGCTCCAAAGTCATCAGGGTTGGGGACTGTACAGGAAAATCCAACAGAGAACACCTGTATCCCATACTTGTCTTCGCAGGAAGAGTGAAGGATTAGCAGGACGCTGGCTTCATCGGCAGCCGAAATCCCTGCTGTCCCCTGAAGGTGGAGCACCACCCAGAGAGTTCTCCCACAGTCGCACCAGAAGGCAATCCCCGCAGCCCCGTGCTCTGCCCCAACAGCTCCCGGTCACCACCATTCAGCAAACTGCTAACCCAGAGAAGAGCAAGCCTGGTTTAAAACTGAGTCATGATGAGAAAGGAACCATCAAGGATGGTGCAAGCACATCACAGGCAAAGAAAGGAAAGGAACGCGTGACAACTGACAAGAAAAACACCAGGGGAATCGGGCTGGAAGAATGTGAAAGTTAGGAAGTTTCTCTACAAGATTTTTAAAAACTAGGCAGATGATCTCTTATTGAGCTCAGAGGAGAAGTGGTAAGACAACAGGGGAGCTGAAAAGATAGCTAGCAACATTTAGGGGAAAAAAGAGAAAAGTTTAGCCATGATGGAAATAAATTTCACATGAAAAATAGTCAAAGAAGTAGAGTGGTGAGAACCATTAGGTGTAAGGACGGGTTCAAGGACAGGTATATGACTGGGAGACGATTGCTGGAGATAGGAAGGAAATTCGAGAGAGCTGTCTACCAGAAGAAGCGTGCTCTGGCTGATGTGGTGTCACGGTGTGCCACCGCAGAAGTTAATCCAAGGACGAAGCCAATATAGTAGCAACCCCCTCACCTTCCTCTTCTATTGACCCATGGTCAACCATGGTCTGAAATTTTTGAGTGGAAAACTCCAAAAATAAATAATTCATAAGTTTAAACGTACACCAAGCTACCTCCTCCCACCCAGAATGTAAATCATCCCTCCTCCATCTGGTGTACCCATGCTGTATACACTACCCCCCCATTAATCATTCAGGAGCTAAGTTATCACAAAAACTGTTGCAGTATCAGTGTTTACATAGACTTGAAAATGTCCCCCAAATACAAGAGTAGTGAAGCAAAGGAGGCAGCAGTGTATAAACATGGAAAAACAGATTAACTCTGTTACTATGTGACAACGCTGCTGGGAATACAGGAAAAAGTATAGTATATATATATATGGCTTCAGGCATCCACTGGGGGCCCTGGAATAGATTCCCCTTTGACAAAAGGGCCTAATTTAACAAGGAAATAAACCACTGAGAAATGAAGATAGAACCTGACAACACCATGAGTCAAACTGCCCCAGAAGGCCACCCTGTGTGAATTAATAAACATCATTTTTTAAATAATTGGAATGGGTTTTCCATTACTTGCAACTGAAAGTTTCCTAATAAAATATTTTTAAAAACTCAAGTGGAAAAAGCAAAATCATATATTTAAAATAATACAGCAGGAAGACATAAGAAACGACTGAGGAATTACTCCAGACAATAAGAGAATACAGTTAGGTGGCTTATTATAAAATTAATTCATCAAAATCCAGTATGAGGCCAGGCATGGTGGTGAATGCTTATAATCCCAACAACTCAGGAGGCTGAGGCAGGAGGATCACAAATTCCAGGCCGACTGGGCAAGTAAGTGGTACCCTATCTAAAAATAAAAATTAAAAAGGGCTGGGAATATAGCTCAGTGGTAGAGAGTCCTTACCTAGCATGTGCAAGGTCCTGAGTTTGATTCCCAATACCGCCTGCCCCCCACACACACAAAATAAAAAAACAACACTCCATATACAGTACGTACAATCTGATGACTAATTCAAAATACCATCCCAATTCCCTTCTCCCTGGTTGCCTTCATGAGAGGGATTCAGCAAGGCACATGCTCTCTATTCCAGAGTTCCCTGTTCATAGGAATGCCATGTTATTCAGATATGGCTAATGAGATGTAAATAAAAGTGCAGTTTGAGCTTCTGGAGAAACATTGCTTTCTCTAATTAAAAAAAAAAAAAGCCAGATATGACTCATGATACCCTTTTTGTTTTCCCCTCCCTGTCTCACTGTCTGGTATGCAAAGGTGATGACTGCCAATAAGGCAGCTGTTTTGTACCTATGACATTGAAAAGCCTGAGAAAGCTACAAAAGAAACTGAACAATGACTAACTCCAAAAAACCAGGAACTTGAGATGGGAGGGATTTTCTTCAGACTGAATTTTCTTTTTTAAAACACATTTTACAATTAAAAATTTATAAGAAAAAATAATTACTTTAGAAATGCAAAGGAAAGATTAAGGGTCACTCAGAGTAGTTAGGTTTTGGGGTAGTGACAAGAAAAAGTTGGATAAGTAGAAGGGGGAAAGGCATTGGGGCTGTCAAAATAACTTGAGCCATGGGTTCACTAAAGCAGTGAATTTGAGAAGATAGAAAGGAGTGGAATATATAACTGAAAAGATCAAGGGGGCCAGAGCATACCGACCAGAAAGAAGCCAGAGAGAAATGAGACTTGACTTTATACAGTATATACAGTAGCAAAGAGTTCCTGGAGGGTCATTTTTTGGGGGAGGGGAAATGTGATACAATAAAAGCAATATTGGGTCAGTTCAATACAGAGACATTGGCAAAGACACAAAAGAAAAAGGAGGTGAAAACCAAAAAATTCATTCATGGCAGTCCTGAGATTGCAAAGATGAACTAGCAATGCTGGATTTGAAAGAACTTCCATTACATATGTTGAAGAATTTGGACAGTTCTCTCATCACATACTCTGTCTCTGCCCATCCTTTACTTCTAAGATAAGTAAAATGACAGCATTTAATTTCTCTAGAGCAAACACGAACAGAAAAACACACTTGCCATTTCTTTTTACATTTCCCAGTAACTGTAAATTCCATCCAAACAGTTCCAAAAAAGGACAGAAGCTAGCCAGACTAAGCCCTAGAAAGAAGCTAATCAGAGTCTAATTGAGTATTCACACAGCAAGATATTTAAAGAGTGCTCTTTGCCAGAGGTTAGGAAGGGGAATTGGAGGGGGATGGGAGAAGGTTGGATAATAGGTATCGAAATAGAGTTACATGGGAGGAATGAGCTTGAATGTTTTATAGCACAAAAGGCTGACTACAGTCCATGGCAATTCACTGCGTATTTTATAAAGAGAAGAGAAGAGTGCTACAGTTTGGATCCAACATCTTCCCCACAGGCCCATGTGTTGGTTCCCAGCCTGTGGTGCTACTGGGAGGTGGTAGAACATTTAAGAGCCTAGTGGAAGGATGTGCAGTCATGTCCTTGAAGAGGATATTTGGGAACCCAGCTCCTTCCTACCTCTGCTTCCTGGCCACCAATGAGGTAAGCAGCTTTGTTCAGTTAGGCGCTCCCCATCCTGATACATCAGGCAGCCACAAGACCAAAAGCAATAGGGCCAACCAATCATGGCCCAAAACCTCTGAAACTGTGAACCCACATAAATCATTTCCTCCTTTCAGTTGATTTTCTCAAGTATTTTGTCACAGCAATGAAGAGCTGACTATATAAGGATGGGAAGGTTCCTAACACAGAGGAACCAAAAATGTTTAAAGAGATGTAAATAAGTTACCCTGAATTGATCTTTATACATTGTAATATGCATAGTGAATTATCACACAAATATGTACAATTGTTATATGCCAATAAAAAGACTTTTTTAAAAGATAACTCAACTAGGAGTCTGGAGACCTGGGCTACAGTTCCAAGCCTGACTGGAGTTTAGTGAATGGCCCTGGGCAATCACCTCCTCGCTCTGAAGCCCAGCGGCAGAGCAATTCCCTAGCATGCATGAGGCCCTGGTTCCATCCTTAGCACCACAAAAACAAAAAGGAGTAGGAAGAAAAGTCTACTGTGATTTTCTCAATTCTAAAACTTTGTGAAGAGTTTAGTTCAACTTCAGAGCTGGCAGGAATGACATAAAGGTAACAATCGAGAACTGCAGAACTGCAGTTGAACAACACGCTGTGTAGTGATGGATCCTCCCTGAATCCTGGAGAGTACATTGACCCAATAGCTCTACTTAAGATTCCTGAATAGGGCTGGGGAGATAGCTCAGTTGGTAGAGTGCTCGCCTTGCAAGCACAAGGCCCTGGGTTCAATCCCCAGCACCAGGAAAAAAAAGAAAAAAAAAAAAAAAAAAAAGATTCCTGAATATGTAAGAAGTCCTACACTTAGGAACTTGTACTAGCAAATTTCATATTTACCTGGAATATGGAAACCCTTGATGGCCACAGTAACTATAAAATAGATGTTATATAAGGCTTTAAAAAAATTATGTAATGAGCTGAGCATGGTGGCACCCAACTATAATACAGCTACTTAGGAGACTGAAGCAGGAGGGTAGCAAGTTTGAGGTCAGTCTCAGCAATTTAGCAAGATCCTGTCTTAAAATAAAATAAAAAGGGGTGGGGATGTAGCTTAGAATAAAGCGACTGCCTAGCATGCATGGGTTCCATGCCCAGTATTATTAAGAAAAAAAAAAATCATGTAATAAGTAACTTAATTTGACAAAAAATAAAAATTCACCCAAAACAACACAATCTTTTTTTTTTTTTAAATTCCAAAACAACACAATCCTAATGCACACACTGCTCATATTTTTCCATCCCAGTCTGCTCCCTTCTATTTCCTCAGAACCTCTCGGGTGGACAATGCTGTCAACACTGGCATGTCAGTCTTGATCAAGCTGTTACATGCAGAGCAGGATGCAGTCAGGCAGTAGCCAGATGCATTAGAAGTTCTGGTAAAGAGCATTCAAAAATTTTTTTTTTTTTTTTTTTTTTTTTAACTCAATGGCAGGAGAAAAGCTCTTGATGGCTAAGCATTTCGCTAGAGAATCCTACATGCCAGAGTTGAAAGGGACCTCGGGGCTGTCACCATCTAACCTCCTCATCAGCTCAAGGAATCCTGTACAGAACCCCAGTGGGCAGCCCCATCCCCACCCCTTTGTTCTGTGGTGGAAATCTTGCCATCTCACCTGGGAGTCTGCACTTCCTCTCCCAGACCACTCTCAATATTCAAGATGTCTCGCTGCCAGTCAACCAAAATCAACTTCTGTAATTTCTGCCCACAGGTCCTAGCTAAGTTTACTGGAGCAACCATGCTCCTTCACCTAAAATGAGAATATTTGGGGCTGGGGATGTGGCTCAATGACACAGCACTTGCCTAGCATGCAAGAGGCCCTGGGTTCTATCCCCAACAGTGCAAATTGGAAAAAAAAAAAAAAAAAAAGTTTCTAAAATGAGAATATTAGTTGTTTAGAAGCCAATTCTTCTGTCTCACCTTTAGATTTCTTTTCTCCATATTAACTTTCCCCAAGTCTTTCAACCGTATCCTATTATTTTAATACAGCATCTTTCCAACAAACTTCCTTTTCTCCTTGAAACTGAGTTTTTGGCCCTCTTTTAAAAATATGGTACAGGATGAAACACAACTGCCTGGTGTAACAGGATTAGTGCTTCCTGAGATCTGACACTGCTATGCCATTCATTCTTTCCTTTCCTCTCTGTTCTTGTTGAGCTAATGTAACACTACTTCTCTCCTTTAGGACAAACCAAACGAAACTAAAAATCCATCCAGCACCAGATACTATTTATTAGGTAAGTTTCAAAATCTACTGGAGGAAAATACATTTAGACTGGGCAGGACTTGTTTGAAAAGTGAGATCACAGGCATCAGAATCCAGAGAATAAATTACCTGACAACTGAAATTCTATTTGCTGAGGAATTTCATCAAGTAAAACTATGGTAGAATCACATTTAGAAGCAGACTCCTTAAAAATATTAGTATCATCTCATTGAGATACCCATTTTAACTTTAACTTTTTTTTTTTTTAGTTGTTGATGGACCTTTATTTCTACCTATTTCTATGTGGTGCTGAGAATCAAACCTGGTGCCTCACACATGCTAGGCAAGCGTTCTACCACTGAGCCACAACCCCAGCCCCACATTTTAACCTCTTGTCGATATACATTACCTACACATGTCAACTCAAGGATGCAGGTATACACACAGGCTGAACTCTCCGGTGTAGTTTTAATATAAGAAGTAATTGCCATTAACTGCTATTTATTTGAAGTTTGAGAGGAACAGAATATTAATTAAATGCTCTAGTTAAATAAAGTTCTCATATGCAACTAATTTCCAGTTACTTAGAAGGCAATAACAGGACAAATATTTTAATAAGCAGCCACAGCAAAGTGCATACAGAAACATAACTAAATAAGACCAACTCAGTCTTCCTTCCATGTTCTAGTGATGTGTCAAGCCTGGGTCACCACTAGGAGGATAGATTATTGGCAGCCCAGGGCCATGAGTAATAGCAATGGGTTTGGTCAACAGACAATGACAACTAGTAACTATCTTGCCCAACTTTCTACCTTTACATATTTTTTCCAATACATGCAGTTCTTTTAAAATACAGCTAAGTATGACTAGTATTTCTCTATCTTAGTAATAATATCAGTTTAACATATTTACAAACCTGGAAAAAAAAGCAGCACCTGTGTGACCACAGGTCTTAGTTTCTTTTTTTTTTTTTTTGAACAAAAATAATCATTGTCTCTATTGCAGATCTAAAAGCTGTTTTTTTTAAAAAAAGATAAAACTGCCCCTAACACAGAAAGTTATACAGTTATATAAAATATTCATGGCAGTTAGGAAAAAAAGTTAAAAGTCTAAACTAATTAAACAAATAAATTTGACTACAGCATAGCTTATACAACTTTTTTTTTTGAGCACTGGGGATGGTATCCAGGACCTCACACATGCTAGGCAAATGCTCTACCGCTGAGCTACATCCGTAGGCCTTTTTATTTTTTATTTTGAGACAAAGTCTCACTAAGCTGCAGAGGATGGCTCCCCCCTTGCAATCCTTCTGCCTCAGCATTGCAAGTCTCCAGGATTATAGGCATGCGCCACCACACCCAGCACAATGTACTCATTTCAGAGAATGACGTAGGACCAAGGGTACAGCTCAGTGGTAGAACGCTTGCAAAGAAAGAACAAACGTTCACAGCTAGCAACATATATGGTATGACTCCAGTTTTGTTTATGAATATAATTTTGGTTTTGTTTAACAAACAGCACATATATAAATGTGTATATATATGTACATATAAATGTATATGTATATACGCACACATTATATATATAACTCTACACAAATACTATGCCATTATTCTATTTTTGTGATGTGTTATATATTTCTAAGCATTTGAAGTCTATACACCAAAACTAATACCAAGTAATCAGTGAGGAAGAATCAAACAAGAAAATTAACTTCTTTCCATTTTTCAAATCCCTGATATTGCTTTATTTTTGTCACTCGTCTCTCACTGACAAGGTGAATTACAAAATAAAAGATCTTTATAAATCCAGGAGTCACAGAAGTTTATTAAATTAAAATTACTTCTGAACAGAAGGGTGACACAATCTAATTCACACTTTTCAAGGATCCCTCTAACATCCTGGTTGAGAACAGACTTATGCAGATGGAAAACTTCTTTAATAATCCAGGCTAGAAATGATAGTCTACAGACTAGAGGAGTAGAAATGGGGGTTAGTAAAAAGTGGCCAGATTTAGGATACATCTAAAGGTAGAGCCAAGAGAATTTGTCAGTGAACAGTCTGAGTTCTAAGAGAAACGGTCAAGAATACCTCCAAATATTTTGGCCTCCATTGAAAAAAAAATTTTAAAGGCATATTGGGGTATAAGTACTACTCACACTGAAAACAGGCTTGGAAATCCAGAGCCAAAGAGATTCTGTCATACAACATCATCTTCAGGGACCTATAAACCCATCCGCTTCTGAGGCTCCATAAAACACCAATTTTACAAAGAAACACTGAAATAGCTAGCTACTTGCAAAACATTAATGCTTTGATGATTTTTACTTATAAACACTCTATTCTGTGTGTGTAGAGATTCCTATACATGATTCCTATACATGAGCAAGCAACTTATTCTTATAAATCACTAATGATGCACATTTGCATATTTCTCTCCTCTCTACTTTCCTAATCAGCATGCTCCACTCCCTACCCCTGCCCCTGCTCCCTGCTCCCTCCTCCCTTCCTGGACTCAATTCCTCTGGCAGCCTCTGGGATGTCTGCTCCCTTCTCAGGGTAACTCCTGCCTGCAGATTTCCTTTCCTGATTCCAATTTCTTATTCATCATGCTGTAGATTCTGCCAAAGATCTCTCCCCAACTATCTTTACTTCTATCTCTACAGCTTTTCATTCAGCAATTTCAAACACTTCGAGCAACAATCCCTTCAAAGACAACAGCACATGAATGTACTCCTCTAGAGTGACTCTCTCTGGACCACAGTTTGCTAATTCAGATTACATCCTTGATACCTCTACTTAATATCCTGAGCATTTCAAATTGACTTAGTCTTACACTAAGCTTATTATCTTCACTGTTCTCTTTGGCTATAGCCAGGGGAGTAAGAACCATGAATGACAGGTTCCACACCTTGGGCTTCTTTCCATAAGTAACAAGAATCATGTAAGATGGGTGAGTTTTCTGAACTTTCATAACATGTTATCTGTTTTTACCTTTACAGTAAAACTTCCTTCTATCTAATTTGAAGGTAAAAAGTGACAAGCATTTATATAACTGTATGCAGTATATGCTATAACAATATACTACATACCATTTATCTACTGGTTTTATCTTCTCTATTAGGCTGCAAAATCAGATAGGACCTATCTAATTCACTTTTATACACCTTCTGTGCAATATCAACATAAAATGTGGCACAGAGAAGGGCCACACAACATATCTGCTGTATTGAGCTAAAGGTGCAGCTCAGAGGCACAGCACTTGCCTAGCATGTGCGAGACCTGAGAGTCCATCCCTAGCACTGGGCGGGGGTTGGGGGGTAGAGCTTTTGAAGAGGACAGGTCTACCCCACGATTAGAGCTACAATTTGAAGATTCACCTTGACATGACTTCTTTCAAAAGCCACAGGTTAAAGTACAAAAACCTTAGCAAAGAGTGAAAGATCTTCACAGTTGAATTCCAACAACCTTCCCAGTGTTGGCCACCTGCTGTACCACAGGCTACTCTGCAGGTGTGGAGAGGGGACCAGTGACTTGTACAGCACATGACCCTGCTCTTATCTCTCCCTGGGGACACTGACCCAAGGCCTCACCTCCCACTTCCCTGTCACTTAGCTTCCCCTCTCCCTTCCTTGTAGACCCTTCTCTAACCCTGAACTCCTGGCTCCAAGCAATCCTCCTGCCCCAGCCTCCCTAGGAGCTGGGACCACAGGTGCAAGTCTCCACACCCAGCTAAAACTTTTATCATAAGTAAAAGGAATATACTCTAAAATAACCATAAAAATAGTCAAACATATAAACCAGTAACAGTCATTTATTACCACTATCAAGCATTTGGCACCATACACAACCGGATGTGCTATAATTGTACACCACAGGCAGCACAATAGGTTTGTTTACACCACCATCACCACAAACACCAAAGTAAGGGGCTGTGCTAAGAGGTCAGAATGACTATGACGTCACTAGGTGGCAGAAACATCAGCTCCATTAATCATCTTTGGGTACCATTAACGGTCTTTGTATAAGTGGTCCACAAGGACTGAAATGTTGTTAGGCAGCATGTGACTTCTTTGCATTTTCTGCCGAGGCTCATGCTGCAAGTCTTTTCAAGGTGAATGTCTTCAATAAGATCACCTGCAGTCATACCTGTTTCCAAATCAATACCAAGCAGGCTGAGATAATCCTTACTCTGGGTTGCCACTTATGCCCTGACACAGTAAGGATTGCATTCCTAAACATGACTCATACTTAAATGCCATTTCTTGCCAGGTGTGGTGGCACACACCTGTAATCCCAGCTACTCAGGAAGCTGAGGCAGGAGGATCTCAAGTTCAAGGCCAGCCTCAGTAACTCAAATGAGGTTGTCTCAAAATAAAAAATAGTAATAATAATAAAGGGCTAGGGTGTGGCTCAGTAGTAAAGCACTCCTCGGTTCAATCCCTAGTACCAAGGGGTGGGGGGAGCCTATTTCTCCTCTCTGGGCAGTATGTACCTCAAGGGCAGGACCACATATCACTCATCCTTGGCACCTAGTATGTGGCTTGGAATAGATAAGCAGATAATTAGAAATGTTTTACATGGCAACTCACAGAATACTGTGTTACGATGCTTCTTTGGAAAAGCTCAGGTTTTCCTCTAAAGTGTCTGACATTTTTTCTTTTCAGCAGTATTCTTTAAATGACAGAAATTATTCTCTGAAGGTTTCTTTAGAATCCTACAAAAGTCTAATCATTTGAATATAAGTAGTGTGAAAAAGGTGATGAAGATGGATAATAACTGCTATTCCAAACAGGGTTTAAATATTCATAAAATAGATTATTCTGGTACATTTTTTAAACTCTCCGGGAAGTCAACTCTAAAAATGTCTTGCAGTGACAGAATCACTACAGTATTTTAATTCAAGGGTAATGGTTTTAGAATAACGTTCTTTTGCATGTATCAATTCTGGCATGCTTTCATAAAACTAAGTAGCATCCTTCTTGCAGGAGGTACATCTTCTGAGGGTTTTGTTGGTTTTGCTTATTTTTGTTCTTCTGTGCTGGAGATGGAACCCCAAAGCCTCACACACGTCAGGCAGGCACTCTACCACTGAGTTACACCACTAGCATCCCAGGTAAATCTTCTGTTAAGATAATCATATGTGTTTCAGGAATGTTTCAGGAGAAGAGTCTCTGTTGCTAAGGCAGATAAAAGCAAGAATATTCAGACTGGGGAGAGACTTCCAGAACCCCCTCAGATGCTTCCCCTTTCTCTCTCCACTCCCTCCCCAGACTTTTGGCACCTGAGACATCTCCAGCATTCCTTGGAAGATACTCAAAAGCCAAAGAAATAATGGAAAGAAAAATAAAGCTTAAGTTGGAAGACCTCTGTTCTAGTCCAAGGTAGTATAACCTCCGGAAAGTATGTCCACTCCCTGGACCTCAGTTCATTTGTTTTTTTGATCACAGAATCTTACTGTGTTGCCCAGCTGGCCTCAAACAATCCTGCCTCAGACTGCAAAGGAGCTGGGACTACATACATGTGCCACCATGCCTGGCTACATCTTGGTTTCTTCACATGTAAATTAAGGAAAACTTAGATTCCCTCCAATTTAAAATGCTATCACTGGCAGGGTACACTGGCACACATCTGTAATCCCAGCAACTCGGGAGGGTGACGCAGGAGGACTGCAAGTTCAAAGCCAGCCTCAGCAACTTAATGAGGCTCTAAGCAACTTATCTCAAAATAAAAAATAAATAAATAAATCAAAAGGGCTGGGGATATGGCTCAATGGTAAAGCACCTCTGGGTTCAAACCCTAGGTGGGGGCAGGGGTATGCTATCACCTTCAACCACCTTTACCTCTGGAGGCAGAGAAGCTAATAACTTCCTTGGAGTGACATGGACCCCTTCAAGATGCATGCGTGTTAACACTTAGACTTGATTCAATCAAGTGGCCCATCATTAAAGATCGTAACTTGTGTACCAAATATGTCTTCAGTTTTAATTTATGTATGAGTAATATGACCTATTAAGTATCAGTGAAGTTCACTTCCCCCTTTTTTTTTTTTTTAAGATAAAAATAAATACAAATAAAACCTCTCCATTAACTTCCCCATAGTGAGGGACAGAAGAGCAATCCACTCCCTCTAAGGACCACCTGCCACAGGAAGGATATTGGGTGCAGACTGATGGATTCAAGACAATAAGCAGGAGCCACCTCTGTCCTTAAGATTACAGCCTGGCCTTAAGCACAAATAGTGTTTTTATGTAGCGAGGAGGTATTTAGACAAACACACCAAGCTTTTCTTTGTAAAAAAACAAAAACAAAAACAAAGTATTCTGCCAGGTCAATTAAGAAAATGTGAAAACCAAAAGAACATTTCACCACAGGGCAGACCCGTGCTTCCCAAATTTTACAGGTGCACATGACTCACTCAGGAATTTTGTCAAGTATGTATTCTCATGATTCTGCACTTCTAGCAAGTTCCCAGGTGGTGATCACACCTGAGTAGCAAGAGAGGTAGAGAATGCAGTCTAGGCAGAAGTTAGCGTCCTAAAATGTCTCATTCTGAGGATCTATAATTTAAATTTTACTTTTTTTTTAATGGGAAAATTCCATGAAGATAGACTCTGGCTCAAAGCCCAGGATCTCAGTCATATGCCTTTTAAAAATAGGTTTTCAAAATTCCCAACATTTTTTTTTAAAAAATAGGCTATTTGCCTAAAATTCTAGTCAAATTCTTGATGCTTGCCAGTCTGATGATTATTTTTATGAACTTCATCCTCATTTCAGTTTTTATTGCCTGCTCTCTTCTGTCATTAAACTGTCACAAAACTGTCAAATATCTGACCACCGCTGGCTTGCTCTCCAGGTAGACAAAGGAAGATTTTTTTTTTTTTGTAAATTATTTAAGATTCACTAAATGGAAGAGCTTTGGAATTAGGAAACTGTTAAGGTACAGATGAGATGTCCCCAAAAATTTCATGTCTGAGATAGTGCAAGAATGTTTAGAGATGAAGTGACTGGATTATAAGAGATATGACCTAATCAGTACATTATAATCAGTACATTAATCCACTAATTGGATTAACTGGGCCATAACTGTACAGAGGTGGGGAGTGGCTGGAGGAGGTAGATCACTGGGGATGTGCTCTTGGGGTTTATATTTAGTCCCTGGTAAGCAGAGATTGCTCTGCTTCCAGACTGCCATGCATGTCCTGAATTGCTTTTCTCCATCACACCCTTCCACCATGATGTTCTTCCTCACCTCAGGCCCATAGCCATCGGGTCAACCAACTGTGGACTGGGACCTCTGGAACTGTGAGCCCCAAATAAACGTTTCCTCTTCTAATTGTTCTTGCCAGGTCTTTTGGTCACTGCAACGAAAAATCTGACTAAACCAGAAACCAGTAAGAAATTCTGGACTTTCTGAAATGTTGTGGTTAATCAAATCATCACTCTATAAAGAGAAGAACTATGAGTTCTCTTTGCAAAGCAAAAGAGTTATTTAGCTACAAAACTAGAATTTAAACACATAATGTCAACCTCAAATGGTTACAAGAATCTTTCAGAGATACCCAGGAAATAAAATTGATTTTCCGAGACTTTGTTCTCAGAGTTAAAATAGCTTAGGAAGAAAAGAAAGCATATGCTTTTATTTAGTGTTTTTTTTTTTTTTTCCTTCTTGCTGTAAATTTTACTATCCTATTATTTTCTTAAGCTTAAAAATATCTCCATTCTCATTCAATAGCCCTGGAGCAATATGCCTGGCAAATTCACCATCACCCATGCATTAACAACTGAATTCTCCATCAACAGAGACTGAAAAAAAAAAAAAAAAGAAAAAAAAAAAACAAGCAGAGAGCCAACTCCAGGCTCCCCATTCACTTGAGCATTTATCAGTAAGTATAAATAAATGGAAGGTTTGGAAAGGGCATCTTGGAATCTATATCACATTTTTTAAAACAGCATGCATGCATTTCCGAGTTCACTCAAAGTAAACCAAAGATGAAAACAAGTATTATTGTAGTTGGGTATTAAAAACAACATGGTATCATCTCCTGAGCCACTTATCACTAATTAGCTGCACAAATTTGGCCACTTGAATGGTTTGCTTTGTGGTGCAAGGGATCAAACCTAGGGCCTCACATATGCTAGGCAATCACTCTACAACTGAGCTACATGGGCCTACCATGTATAATTGCCTTCAAGGCGATTATATGATATGTTACCATTAATAGCACTACCTTTTGAAAAAAAGTTAAGGGTTTAAGTTAACAAATTCATAATACTGCACAGTCTACTTTTCAAAACACTTTCACGAGATCATTCCATTTGAACCTCATTTGAAGCAGTTTCAGCAGAATTTAGTCCCACCAAGAACGACAGAATACAAAAAGGTTAAATAAACAACATGGTTACTACCCCTTGAGCAAGGGTCAAAAGATGGGTCTCTGGAACATTATACATTCAGTCCAAAACTCCATGATTTTCTACTTCATAAGCAGTGTATGGTTGCTGCAAAATGGTCAGAGTACAGGAAAGGCAGGAGGCCTAGGACACAATCCAAGGGAAATTCCATTTGTGAAACAAAAAACTCAATGGAAGCCTACAGGAGACCACGCGTTGTTTTCTAGTTTCTGTGCCCACAGGGATGGACATGGCAAATTCCCAACTCTCTGTAGGGCTTAAGTTCCAACCAGGGACAGAGAAAGGCCATAAATAAATACATAATATAATATCCGAAAGTCACAAGTGCTATCAAGAGAAAAAGCAGGTCACGCAACCTTGTAAAGGCACTACTCTGAGCATACGCTAACTACTGAAGAATTGCACACTTTAAATGGGTGGATTATATGACATGCTGGTTTTGATATCTGAATAAAGCCACTTAAAAAATAGAGTTTAAAAATTTTTTTTCTTAAATGCAGACTAAGGGAATAGCAAAGTATTGTGAAATAAGGTAGGCAAGGTATTAAGTGTTACAATTTTATTCTATTTTAAGCACCAAGTTAAGGCAGCAAGTTGACCACAATTCCCCACTAAGCTCCCAGAAAGCCAACAGCTGGACTTCTGAACTCAGTAGTAGGGCACTTGCCCAGCATGTCTGAGGCCCTGGGTTCCATCCCCAGAGCAGGGGGGAAACTAAACAGTAATATGATTGAAATAACCTGAGTAGGCATTTACAAAGTATAGTCTTAAATAGAACATCCTGCCTCAATGACATCAAGTAATCAAGTCCAACACATTTCCAACCATCTTTTCAGTTTTAATCAGAATGCAATGCGCCAGAATAGGTCTGGAGCAGGCTACAGCTATGACATGTGTGCTGGCTGTACTCACAGGGTCCCAGGGTAATTTGGGTGCTTATCCACATCTATGGACTCATGCACCCAGAAACCAGCTCATGTATTTGGCTCAGGTACTTTTCTTAGTGGGTGGATGTGCTGGAAACCAAACCCATAGCTTCTTGGATGCTAAGCACAACTACATGTTAAGATAGTTTTTAAAAATAATAAAATGCTTATACACATGTAAAATCCTGGGAAGAAAATAAAAGCATGCAAATAAAACATATAAGTTCTCTGTTTCATAAATGTACAAAAAAGCTCATAAGAACAATGCTAGGTCCAACAGGTGAAAGACTAATTTGCCTAACATCTACATACTGACTTGTGATAACAACCAAACTTATTTTTAGATTTCTTTCTTTAGAGATTAAGCAATCTACATCATTTGGTTAATAATTTTCAACTGAAGCAAATACATTACATAAGCTATAACCAAGGGAGTTGAAAAATCTTACTCCATAAAACTAATTGTTAACTAGACTAATGTTGGGTTCACCTCTATGAGATGCTCCAACTTGATTTGGGCTTTTTCCTTATATTTTAGTCTCACACAATAATACATGCTTTCCTTACATTCGAATATATTTTGCTTTTTAGAGAAACCATTTTATCACACTTTATTCCTTACTTTCACTTTTTCTTAGTTACACCCCCATCTGACCTTCAAATCCCAGAGAGCACCAAGAATTAATGAGTGGTTTAAAAAAATTCCATGGATTTGCATAATCAAAAAATAATTTTAAAACACTCATAGGCTATTAATCTGAGTTAGTAATTAAAGAAGTACAAAAGAGTATGGCACTGAAATATATTCTTTTATCTACTGAATCACAAATCATAAGAGAGAGAGGCCAATGTCCAATAGAGGTGAAATTAATATAAGTATTCTGTGGCACAGTAAATTGATATAAAACTTTTAGAACGCTATACTTTTAAAAGATATTTAAGAAATAATGTTCTTTTACCCAGCAGTCTTCTTCCTTGAATTAGGAAATAACTAAAGAGAAGAAAAATGCTATAGGTAAAACATGGCCAATATCTACAATTATTTATAAGCAAATCATTTAACAAAAGGTGTAATAAAAAGCAAATTATATCAACTCAATGAACTATTATGCAGCTATCAGAGCACTGTGAAATAGGTTAAAGCATTTGGTAATTTTACATGGAATCCATTAACTTTTTGTAAATAGAGAAAAAAAATAAAAATCATAATCCTGCTGGGTGCAATGGCTCACACCTGTAATCCCCGGGGCTCAGGAAGCTGAGGTAGGAAGATTATAAATTCAAAGCCAGCCTCAGCAAAAGCAAGGTGCTAAGCAACTCAGTGAGACCCTGTCTCTAAATAAAATACAAAATAGGGCTGGAGATTTTGGCTCAGTAGTCTAGTGCCCCTGAGTTAAAGATTCCTCAAAGCCACCTCCAAAAAAATCTTACAACTAAAATTAATACATGCTTTCTACTACATAATACACATTTTGGGCAGAATTAGTATCATATCATGAGTTTTGTTTTAATGTTAAGTATTTAGGTTATGTTCAATATTTCATAAAACCCACAATAAGCATCACGGAGCAAATCTCAGATTACTTTCTTGGGATACATTTCCCAAAGTATAACTGAGTTATTTAAGCACAAATAGTGTTTTCTGGGTTTTGTGTATGTTTGTTTAGAGATACATCTCACCATGTTCCCAGATTGGCCTTAAACTCCTGGGCTCAAGTGATCCTCCTGCCTCTGCCTCCCCAAGAACTGGGACTATAGGTACATGTCTCTGTACCCAGCTGAAGAGTGTACTAATTGGTGAGGATGGGTATGATTTGTTAGATTAAAAAAAGAAAAGACTACAAATTCTTTAATATAGTACATCATGAACAAAAATCAGGAAAACTAGCCAGGTGTAGTGTAATCCCAGCTACTGGGGAGGCTCTGGCAGGAAAATCGCAACTTCAAGGTCAAACTGGGCAACTTACCAAGATGCTGTCTTGAAATTTTAATTTAAAAAAGGGGGGGAACTGGAGGGTGTAGTTCAGTGGTAGAGCATTGCCTAACGTGCACAAGACCCTGGGTTCAATCCCCAGCACCAAAAACCAACCAACCTACCAACCACACAACACACAAGTAATCATGTTTTAAAATTTCAATTAATAAAATGAATACCAGACCCAGTGTACACAATTGTAATCCAAGAGACTTGGGAGATCGAGGCAGGAGGATTGTCACATTTGAGACCAGCCTCAGCAATTCAGTGAGACCTCCCCCCCGTCAAAATTTAAGAAAATAAAGCAGGGAGCCAGGGAGCTGAGGATGTAGCTCAGTGATAGAGCAGTCCGAGGTGCATCCCCAGAACTGCAAAAAAAAATTTTTTCCCCAATTTAATTTGTATTCGTATTGTTTTACAATCTAAATGAATAATTCCTTGGGCTAGCTTCAACAACAACAAGGAAGCCCTAATTACTGAATTTTAATTCTCAAGATCTGGGATCCCTACTTTGAGTCACACAAAACAAAATGCCTCTGACTCACAGCTAAATTCTTAATACCATGGTATTTCTCACTCCAGAGATACACAGTATTAATTCTGGTCAAATCACTTTTGGGCAGGAACTCCCTTTGCAGGCATGATATTCCTTTCCTGTTAAACTGGCTTTCAGTAGCTGTGACCCTTCAACCCACCACCCCAATCCAGTTGTGGGACATAAGAGAGTTATAACTCTCTATTTCTCTATGTTTGAAAGTTTTCATAACATTTTTTTAAAGGCTTAAGTCTTCTTCTTTTCTTTAAATCACAGCAAGCGATGTTCCTAAGAAATGCCACCTCATTTTTGAAACATGTCCCATTATTACAAGCATGTGCTACTTTGCAGTTGTACGATAAAATCTCAAAACACTACTAAATTTATATCTCTTAAGAGAAATAATAATGCTCAATTTAAAATGTAAAAAAATTATTTTGCTCTAAGTACTACAAAGAGATTCTTTGGATGCTCGGAAGAGTGAAAAATGATACCCTCATCATCCATGGCCTCAGCAGGGAGTGGGGGAGGTCACAAGGGTTGCAATGCCATGGGGACACAACACATGAGCGCTGTCTGAAGTACAGCCCAGTAGGACACTAAGATTTATCTCATAGGGACAGCAGGGAGGACGGTGGGCAAGACCCCTGGCCTGTCCCAGGGGCCACCATTCAGTCACCTTCTGCTTGCGCACAGCACTTGTGCCAAGTGACCCAGTAACCTTCTCCATAGACAGGCATGATTAACTCTAATGAGTCCATCTGGTGTTCACCAGCAGGAGCACAGCACAGCAGGAAGGATATGCACCACGACAAGTCTGGTTTCCCATCCTTTCTCCACCATCAACTTGCATTGAGGACACAGGCACAAGCTCTACAGGATGGAGGTGATGCTGTGCCTCCTCACTTAGCATGCCCCCAAACAATACCTGCTGAATGAAGGGATGGGCAGATGGAATCCCTGCAGGGATTAAATGAGATGATGTTTGTGCCCCTACTATGCAATAGGTTCTAGGTAAATTGCAGCAGCTTTCCCCCACCATCTCCCCTTCCTATCACTTCCCCACAGCTCCATCCCTGCCTCACCCTCCTCTGCTGTGCTGTTCTACCCCAGGAGGTTGTCCATCCCCATGGTGCCAATCATTGTGCTCTCTGAATAAATTCCAAATTCATGTTTTTAGAAATGATGATCTAATCTGACACTGATAAAAGTTCAGCATCTTTCCCCCAAGAATTAGCTCTTCTAAAATTCTCCTTTTTTCCAATCAACCAATCAAAATTAAACACCTACTATGAGCTCTTAACTGTGCTGGGCACTATGATAAAAATTGAGAATATATGACTTTACACTTAATAATGTTAACACATACTGGGAAGTAATATAGTAACAATGTGAAACAATAATCAGAAAACAAGAAGTTATGAATTCCACTAATCGAAAGATGACTTAACCCACGAAGTCCCCAGTTAGCAATTCTGCCAGTTTTTCAACCAAATTGACACAGGTGCATTAAAATAAGTAGAAAATCATAATCTAAAGTTTATTATGATTTATTATCATTGATATCAATGGTATCAATGTTAATGAACATTATCAGAAATCATTCACCTATTTTTTTCAATAGAACAGCACTCTAAAAATATTAATGCTTAGCTCAAAGTTAACACAAGAGCTACATTTGTTGTTCAACTTGAGTTTTTTAGGTGTTCCATAAATGGGACTATGGGACCTAACAGCTTAACTAAAAATTCAATTATATATGACAAAGACAAGAATCAGAGAACAGTTATAAAACACATAAATATAGCTGGGTGCAGTGACACATACCTATAGTCTTTGCACCCAGGAGGATCAGGCAGGATCACCTGAACCCAGGAACTAGAGGCTAGCCTGTGCAACATAGCCAGACTCCGGAAGATGAAGAAAAAAGACAAGACATGGGGGATGTAGAAAGTATGTCAAAAGTAATAGGGGAGAAGAAAGCATTTTGATAGGATTAGAGAAAAGTTAGGGAGAATTTGTAACTTTCTTCAACTATTCCCAGGTGGAAACTGAAGAGACATTCTGAGTAGCAGGAAGTGGTTATGGAAATGTAGGTTTCCACTCAACAACTGAAGCATTCTTTCCCTCAGGACTGTTTGACAACTGACACTGTCTCATCCACAGTCCCACTGCTGGGAAGTTTCAGCTCCCTGTGGTCAACTGTGGCTTGAAAATAGTAAGTGGAAATTTTCAGAAACAAGTTTTAAAGTAACTTTTCTTAGGGTATATTGTTTTATTAACTTCTTATTGTACGTAATTTATAAGTTGTAGAAATGTACCATGCATCGTGCATGCAGGGTTTGAAACTCTGCAGTTTCAGGCATCCCCTGGAGGTCTTGGAATAGAACTCCTGTGGAAAAGGGGAGAATGCTGTAACACACCCTCCACCTATCACGTTCAAGCACAGGGCAGAAGCCAAACATCAGGAATACTGCATGGGCACCCCCTCATGAGAGGGGAGAGTGACCATAAGGATCATCCAGGTCCTGTCCATCCTATAATCCTAAATGAGGACCTGTGTGCAGAAGTCCTCACAAGGAAGGAGTCCACTGCAAGCAGGGATCCCCAGAAGGCAAGCTAAGAAAGAGATCGGTGGTGGGGAAGTTACTCTCAGGATCAGCCCTGGAGGTGGAGGGCAGAACAGGGAAGCAGAGGGGGACTTTGGGCTAAGAGACAGGGAGAGTAGGGGCTCATCCTATCCCAGAGAGAGTTCCAGAAGAGGCTGACCCCAAAGAGTCAGGACAAGAGGACTAGCTGGACCTTTATACCCTGCCATCCATCAGGCACTGAATGTGAACTGCACCCAGAAAGGGACACGACCTCAGGAGACTGGGCTTCCACCACCTGAGGGCCGAGATCTAGTGCTGCCGGCTGACAGGGCCAGGAGCAGGAGAGACTGGGCCATGCGGCACACATCTCAATCCCTTACAAAGACTTAGGAAAGCTTTTGTGTACCAATTACTTCAACAGGATACCACATGCCCAATGTCAAACCAGCCTCAGTGTTTCACAAAATTAAATTGTAAAACATTCAGCAGCTCAACAGAAAACACCATGGCGCATAAATATTACAATTACAAACAAATACAATAAAGAAGGAAAAAAAACCTACTTCCATTCTTATGAATAACCCACTTCAGCCTCCGCTGCCAAAGTTTCAGGGGCTGAGAGTCCTCAATTAGGACACTATGGTTCTGCAAATACTGAAGTTCAGTCATGGTCAAGGGTAATCAATAATGCTAAAATTAAACATAAAGCTAAACTTTTTTTAAAAAATCCTTCTCTCCCTTTCAAGGGAGGCAAGTAATTAACTTACTGGTGGAAAACACATGAAAAACCACAGCATCCAATCTCAACTGATAATCCTCTTACTGATGAACTTTAACCATGCTATCCCCCCTGCTATTAAGATCTGGACATTCATTTCTTTATAAAGTTACCTGTGGCTCACATCTATGAAAGGTGAGTATCCACAAATGAGACTTCATAAATCTCAACTGAAACTCAAGTTTAATACCATGAAAAAAAAAAATCAAATTCAGAAAACAAAATGCAGTATGTTTTCAGAATATGCTTGCTGCAAGGACAGTTACTCCACATTTCAATTCCATACACTTGAGAAATTAATAGTCTATCATCACAACAAATTTACAACAAATTCTGAAGAACAGACCACATTTGGTTCAAACAGAGTTGGGATGCAAACCTCCACAGGCTTTCCTTTTGCTTGCCAAGTTTGCACTTACACTAAGAGGGGGAGAGGGAACTGGGTTGCAGATATGGGCCCGGCCTCAAACCGAATTATTTCAAAGGCTACCTCTTTGGTGACAAGACTGACTGGTTTGGGGAAAAAAATAATAATGAAGTTTAAAATACAGAGAGATGAAGAAAAGATATTTCACTCGCAAAGAGATAAAGATAAAGTAGCTTCTTGTAATTTAACTCCCAAGTTTCTTCTGAAAGCCGAGACAGAAGGAAAACACTGAGGAAAAGTGGACCTAAACTGACACAGCAAAGCAAAATCTATGAAGCCCAGGAACATTTAAAGAAGGCAAATTCAGATCAAGGGAACAATAAAAAGAAATAGGTTCATCTGAGCTGCTCAGTGGATATTGTTATAGCAGCAATTTAAAACTAGTACAATTGCTCATTAAAATCTCTCTCTTGATAGATTAGAAGCAAGGCTCATGTAATGATGCATTTTAATGATTGCCTATACAAATCAGGTCATCAATAAGAATTCCTGAATGAATGAAATCTTATAAACACCCTCATTACTTTTGCTACAGGAAGAATTATATTAGAACCAGTATAGATTTTATTTCTTTAGTAGGCTTTTTGTCATTCAATTTACTTTATCATTCCCTGATCTTCATTTGGCTTCTATAAATGTTCCTGTAATAGCTAGACCTCTGTAATCTTGTCTCTTTTAAATGATAACTAGCTTTGTCACAGCAATAAGTACATCAAGTTCCCCAATTATATGTTCAGTTAATGTTTTTATAGCTTCAGATCAGATAAATTAAATACACAATTTTATCTTAATTGCTATAAAATCAGTGTGTGTGTGTTTTAAATCAGTGTTTACTAACAATGTGAACCTTGAAAAAATGATTCGTCACTTTCCCCTTTGTGGAAACCTGTAATAGAAAAAGTTTAATTTTTACATGGTCTAAAGCTGTTACTAACTTTTAGGTATTGTCCTCTTTAAGACTCTATCAACCGTTTGTTGTTCTATATTTTAAATATATATGAAGAATATAAGCTTTTTTAAAAATATATGTAAGTTCTTTAATCCATCCAAAATTTATTTTGTTGTACAACATGAGGTAACCCAACTTTCTTCCAAATGACTGGTCAAAGTGAAAACATAACCTATAGGAGAAAATATAAGCAAATCATAATAGATGGTGAGAGTATCTGGATTATATAAAGAGCTCTTACAACTCAATAAGAGAAAGACCTTAAAAAAGAGGCAAACAACTTAAGGGGCTAGGGTCATGGTTCAGTGGTAGAGCACTCGCCTCCCATGCCTGAGGCCCTAAGTTCCATCCCCAGAACTTCCCCTAACACACACATACACACAAACATGAACATGAATAGACATTTCTCCAAAGAAGATATACAAATGGCTAACAAGTATGTGAAGATAGTCAATATCACTCATCATTAGGGAAATGCAAATCGAAACCTCAATGAGATAATGACTTCATATCCATTGGGACTGGACATAGAAGAAATTCACATGAACACTGGTGGATGAAAGAAAAACAAAATAAATGTGTTCTCTCCATACAATGGAATAATACTCAGCCTTAAAAAGGAAGGAAATTCTGATAGAGGCTACATATAACATGGATGAACCTTGAGGACATGTTAAATAAAATAAGCTAGTCACAAAGAGACAAATATTATGTGATTTCATTTATATGCTGTATCTTGACTAATCAAATTCATAAAAAGAATGAATGGTGGATGCCAGGGGATAGAGTTTGGGAGTTTGCAGTACTGAGGATGGAACCCAGGGTCTCATTCATATTAAAAATGTACTCTATCCACTGAGCTACAGTCCCAGCCTGGAGAGTTACTATTTAACAGGTAGAATGTCAGCTTCATAAAATGAGAAGAACTGTGGTAACTCAGCTACTCAGGAGGCTGAGACAGGAGGATCGCAAGTTCAGGGCCAGCCTCAGCTTCAGTAACTTAGTGAGATCTTTCTCAAAATAAAAATAAAAAGGGCTGGGCATATACTGGTTCAAACCCCAGTACTGCACCCCCCCCCAAAAAAAAAGAACCCAAGATGATAAATTTTGCATGTATTCTCTCACAATTAAAAAAAAAAAAAACTCCATTCTTCATGGATCTAAAATTTTGCCTTTATATTTCATTCTTAGAGGTATCTGTTAATATTTCTGGACTTTATTCTGTTTCAATTACTGCATTAACTTTCCATAATTACAACAAATAACTGAGATTATTAACCTATAAAAAGTTATTTGAGCTCACAGTTTTGGAGGGTCTGATCCAATTGGACCAGTTGCTGTTGTGTTTTGGGGTTTTTTTGTTGTTTGTTTTGTTTTAGCAATGCTAAGGATGGAATCCAGGTTCTCATGCATGCTAGGCAAGCACTCTACCACTGAGCCACACCCCAGCGCTATTTCTATTTTTAAAAGTTCACTAGTTAAAACCTCAGGTTCAGTGCTACTGGAGTTGTCTTGTTTCCTTGTTTCACCATTAAACATATTCATCACAGTTTTCTAGTAGATAAGCCTTTATCCATTTAAGAAAGTTTCTTTTTTGATCTCATAGAAATTCAGAGTAGAATGGTAGTTTCCAGAGGCTGGGGAAGAGTAGGCGGTAAGTGGGGGTTGATTCACAAGTACCAAATTACAGTAAGAGAGGAGCAAGAAATTCTGGTGTGTTATTGTATAGTAGGGGGACAATTAGATTACAATAACGTACTGCACATTTCAAAAAGATGGAAAAAGGATTTTGAAAGTTCTCACCATGATGGTGAATGTCTGAGGAGACAGATATGTTCAACTTGATTTAAACATGACATAAAGTATGCATGTACCCCACTGATAGGTATAATTTATGCTGTTATGTATCAGTTAAAATGTTAAAAAGTTTCATTTGATTTAAATCTTGCTAATTTTTATCATGAAAAGATACTGAATTTCATACTCTTTAGACTTTGTCATGAACACTAACTGGATTTTTCTTTAGCATAAAATAATATAAATAATTTATCACATTAAAGAGTTAAGGTTATTGAACCATCTTTGCATTCCTGCAATGAAAATGATTTACTTGGGTGTGTGTTATGTTAATTCTGAACACACCTGAATACATGATGTTAATTCTTACACACTGTTAGACTGAATTTTTCAATATTTAATTTAGTATTTTCATATTTACAAGCAACACTGATTTATAATATATACATGTTCCTTTCCTTTTCTCAGTGTTAGTTTCTCAGTTTCCAGTGTTAGTACCATAGTGCTGTTACTTTTAGAAGGAACAAAAAAGTGTTCTACAATCTAGAATCATGTTATAATATAGGGAAATATGTTTCTTGAAGATTTGGTAAAATTCACCAAGGAAACTACCTATGCCTCATATCTCTAGCTGCTTTTCAATTTTTATTATGATTATTAACCAATTTGTTTTCTACCTCTTCAAGATTCAAATAAATCTGCCTATTTCATCTACATTTTTATTGGTATGTGTGCATATTTGTATATTATTGTCATCTGTACTCACGTCCCTTTTCTCATTTCTAATGGTCTATGTAACTGTATATTCTTTTTTTCCCCTAATCAAATTCACCAAAAGTTTAATTTGTTGGTCTAATTTTTTTAAAAAGTTTTGGGTTCTATTTTCAGATTTACTGGTTTATTTTCATTTTAATTTATAAAGATAAAAGCAGAGATCAACTTTTTCTTTCAGAGAGGATTAAGAGGTATATTGATGATAGGATGCAAACTTGCAGAAAAATGAAAATAAAATTTAAAAAGAAAAAAATGGACCTGTAATCCCAGCTACTCAGGAGGTTGAGGCAGAAGGATCACAAGTTCAAAGCCAACCTGGGTAACTTATGGGAAACCTTGTCTCGAAATAAAAAGGGCCAGAGGTGTAGCTCAGTAGTAACATACTCCTGGTTTCAATTCCAGTAGAGGGGGAAAAAAAGAGTGAGAGAGGAAAATTCTTTTTGGATTTGTTTTTCTGTTGCTATTAGTGTTGTTCATTTGACTTGTTTCATTTCTTATTTTTCTAATAAACATATCTTTCTCAATATTTCTTTGGCCCCATTCTCTAGAACATCTATCTGGCGAACACGGAATCCTAGGTGGATCTCCACGCCTACTCCTTTCCTTGTCCCACGTCACTCCTTGTTTGGCTCTACATTCTGCAAAGTTCTGTTGCCTATCTTGCAGGTTGCTAATTTTGCCTGAAATCACACCTATTTGATTCTCAGAGGGAGTTTTTCAGTTCATTATTGACATATTAAGGTCCCTGAACTTCGCAGTTCCGAATGATCTTCATTCACAGCAGGTTACTTTATTCTATCACAAGTCTCTTGACGATAACAAAATGTTTTTTAGCTTCTCATACATCTCTAAAATTTGCTTACTCTGAGCTTTTTCTTTGTTGTGTTTATTTTTCTCAATTGTCTGGTGCTCCTTTGATATGCATTTGTACTGTAGAATAAAAACTGGACCAATCAATGAGGGTAAGGAATGCAAGCTTCCTCTCCAGAAATTAGGACTCTCCTAGGGAACAGGTGTCCAATGATGGACTTTGCTTTAAAATACAAGAAAGGTGAGCAAGGTTTGGGGGTGTGGCTCAGTGGTAGAGTACTGGTCAGGCACATAAAAGACCCTGGGTAGGGGCTGGGGAGATAGCTCAGTCGGTAGAGTGCTTGCCTTGTAAGCACAAGGCCCTGAGTTCGATTCCCCAGCACTCAAAAAAAAAAAAAAACAAAAAAAAAACAAAAAAGACCCTGGGTTCCATTCCCAGCACTGGGGGGCGGGGAGTATGCAGAATTGGGAACAAACAAGGAGGCAGGTTGGGAAGTGAGAGAAAATACACAAACCACCCAAAATGAATTCCTTCTCCCAGTGGTGAAGAACTTTCACAGATACCATCTGTTAGAGAGCTAACCTTTCCTTGCCTGCAAGTCTTTTTTCTCAGGGATGGGGCAAGAGGGGTGACCACGGCAATGTGAAATCATACTCTGCTTCTCTCTCAGGTCCCTAAGACCAACTCCACATAACCTTGGCAGACAGGGCACTCGATTTCTTTAGAGTACAGTTCTCAGCCAGGGGTCACTGGAATAAATATAATACTTCAGTGTCTTAAATATTACTCCAGGCCCCTTCCTGTGGGTAGCTGTTTTTCACTGTAAGCTCTGCTTTGAATTCCCTTTTCTTCTGCACCTGTGTTTTGAGCTATGCTTATTTTTTTTTTAATTTCATTTTTGTTTTCCTTTTGTTGAACCCATCTGTTTTCAGTTTTCTAGGAATTCTTCATAATTTAGTTTACTGAAGGTAGGCGCTCCTAATTTTCCAGCACTTTACAGTTCTGTTATTTTTTTTAGTATCTATTTTTTATTCTTTTATTTTTTATTCATTTATTGGTGGTGCTGGGGATTGAACCCTGGGCCTTGTTCATGCGAGGCAAGCAATCTACCAATGGAGCTATACCCCAGTCCCTATCTTTTGTTCTTTTAAAGGATTTTGGCAATGGGGAAGTTATATGCATAGGTTAAGTTGCAACTTGAATCTGAAAATCTAATTTGTCCTCTGGAAGTATTATATGAAATATTCTTTAATTCTAACTGTTTTGATCATAGGACCCTAAACTAGCACTCTGCTAGGGAACTGGGAAAAAAAAAAATCATTCTTCTGAGCCCCTAGTTTCTGGTAAACAAAACCAGTTTTGTTTTTTTTGTTTTTTTTTTCTGTACAGTTCATTTAAAAGTAAGTGAGTATGTCCAACTAAACAGGATAAGTTCCAGGAAAGAAGTGACATTTAGGTAATGTTTTTCCAGGTGAGAAAAAACACTGTGTTTAATGAGAAAGGCAATCAGGGAGGTGAAACTGTAACTTCACCAGATTTTAAATGGGAAGATTTAATCGTTTCATTTACAAGGAATCAAGAGTTTGATATAATAAAGAAAAAAAAAGGCAGTCACAACAAATCTAAAACCACTAAGGATGTAAAAGCTTGATTTTTCAGACTCAATTTGATTTCTCTAGGAGCGGAAACCCAATGGGTATTGCTTTGACAAATTTTATCCACCACAAATGCCAAGTCAATGAGTATTGCATAAAAGTGTGACATAAATCTTGAAGAAAGCAAAAGACACTGAGAAAAATCTGAATGGGAGAGGTACACACATATCCAAATTAATTTCCTCATGGAGATAATGGCAGACCTGGGAGTTAAAGGTTAGAATGTCACTGTTCTTCAGCTTGAAGAGTTGCTTCGGTAATTCATGCCACAGTAGGAGAGGGAGAGAAGCCACAGGAGGTTGTTTAAAAAAAAAAAAAAAAAAAAAAAAAAAAAAAAAAATCTGGAGATGGGGGTGTAGCTCAGCAGTAGAGCACTTATGAAGCATGCTCCAGGCCCTGGGTTGATCCCCAGCAACAAAGAAAATTTTAAAAATAAAATCCACTGTTATTTTAGGTTTTACTTCTAATGTATTGGGACAAGATCTGGATAGATGCTTACTGGTCCAATCCTGGCCAAAGAACTACTGCTTGACTTCCATAGAATTTTAAAACTCTAGAAATGTATGTAAAAACTGGAGTTTCCAGTTTGTCTTGATCAACCACAAAAGATGACAAACCCAGTCCCACATTCCCACAGAAAAAGCAGTTCACTGGAGCCATGGGCACACTGGCAAATTTTAACAACTATCTCTCTACAGAAATAAAAATATCTATTTTTAAAAAGTTTTAAAAGCCTTTAATATGTGCCTTGGTGTAAATATTCCCTCAAGGCTGATGGAGTTCCCAACAGGAATCCTGTGCTTGTCACCAGCCTGTCCAACCCCCACCCCCCACCGCCTCCCTTCACTTTCAAGAACTCCTGGGCTTGGTCCAAGTTGTCTTGGATACACTATCATGATAAAATCATATGTAAAATCTTTGTTTAGGTACCACATTGTGGGGAAACACTGAGAAACCAGGGCTGGTGAAGAAGACAGTCATGATGAGGGGAGAAACATCTGAAAACCAGGGTTGACTGCACTGGAGCTGTTCCAACAATACCTGTTAGGGGAGAGAGACTCTCAAGCTTCAGAGAGAAGGCAAGACCGATAAGGAGGTTAAGCACCGAACTGGGTTGGGGTGGGGAATGCTTCATCCCAGAATTCTTGACTCTCATATTGCAATTTGAATTGCAAAGGACATTAAAATAGCTCACAACATTTTTATGTGTATTAAAGGAAAACATGGATGAAAGATTGAGATATATGCGTCTAAAGGAAACATAATAAAAGAGTATCTACTGAGCTATTCAAGGGAAGCAACTATTTTCAACACCCATTATGCTAATTAACAAGCCATTTTATTTTCCACAGTAGAGATCCACTTCTAACACTTATCATGCAAATTTGATCTGATAAAAAAAACTATTAAAAAAATAGCAGAGGCTTGCAACAGCTGTCTCTGGGGGGAAGCCCTTCCGATTAAATGCCAGATGTCTATCCTGGGATGCAAACTTTCGTTATAATAACTAACAACACCTAGAGACTGACTTAAATAAGCACATAATACTACCAGACTTTAGGTTTCATGTTTAACGAAGATGTTTTGGTTTTGGTGTGGTTTTTATTTTGTTTTTGTTTTTAAGGAAAAAAAAGAGTAGTGGGAGATGGTATTTTTTGATGGCATTGTCCACAAAAGAGAAGCAACTGAAAGCACAAAATGTATCACTGGTGGCTGCAATATTTAGAAATCACAGGAAATTCAGTTTTTTGGAAATGCAAAAGGAGGCTTAGGAGGCCTGGAGGCATGGCTCAGTGGTAGCATGCATAAGGCCCTGGGTCTAATCCCTGGCACCACAGAAAATATAAAAAGGCTGCGAACACAACAGCAAAGACAGCTCCTCAAGACATTGTGATTTCCTACCTTACTTAGGACCTTTGCTACTTCTCTCATGTTAACTGCTTTTCTGGTGACCACCACATGTGACTGCACATTAGTGCACCGAGGGGAAAGAACACATTCCGGTTTTTTCTTTTTTTTTAATTCTAATCTTCAATTAGACATCTAACTTCTCCAAGTTTCATTTCTCTGATACTTCCCACCCAGCCTACTTGCCAAGACTCTTTCTATAAAAATCAAAGGAAAATGTTTCATATACTATGTAATGGTAGCCAATGGAAATTTGCATATTATACGTAGCAACAGTGATCACTATAATGACTCATTTTTGCTAGTGTTAAATAAATTAATTTCTTAAAGAGGAAGCTTACACTCCAGTGGCTTTTTTTTTTTTTTCCATGACAAATGTTGATTACCAGAGATTCAGGAAGCTGAGACAGGAAGATCACAAATTCAAGGCTCAGTGGTTAAGTGCCCCAGGTTCAATTCCCAATACCAAAAAACAGAAAATGTTTTTTAAATGCCAACCATACACACCAATGGGGAATGATTGGAATACAAAGGAGAATGGAACAGGACTCCCATCCTCAACAGGCATAAGATCTAATACAGACTCTCAGAATGTCAGATCACCCAGCAACTATAGCCATTCTCCTGAGGCACAATTAACTTGCCTCCACTGTGGCTGAGCAGTTTCTCATTACTTAGTGAAGCAGCCCGTGTCATCTGAACAGAGTTCCTTTGAGTTTACTGAGGGACTTACTAGAAAAGAAAACGCAACATAGAGTGAGTGAGATTCTGGGGCAAGGTGCTCCAGAGCCATCAGTAGGTGAGAAGGCAGTTACAACCAGGGAAGTCAAGGACAGTTGCTAAGGACAAGCTGCCATCCATGCTGAAAGTTTGGCCAATTCCAGAGAGTTACTATTTTGGAAATGCTATTTCACTGGCTAGGAACACTTTTCCAAATGAAAATGTCTTTGCTGTCTTATCAGCAGGGGGAGGAGATATAGGAGTTCTGTGTATCATGCATGTGCTTTTAAATATGTGCATAAGTCTACCATGTACTCTATCTGTAAAAACAAATAGCAGATTGAGGGCTGACATTTCAGAGCCAGGCTACTTCAGTTCCAAAGTGGGGCTTGCCACTACCAACTATGTGTCTCTGGGCAAATTATCTGTATCTATAAAAGTCCATTTTCTTTATCTATAAAATGGGACTGATTATAGCACCCATGTTTTGTTTGTTTGGCTGTGCTGGGGATGGAACCCAGGGCCTTGTGCATGCTCAGCAATCACTTTACCACTAAGCTACCTGTGGTACCTGCTTAACAGACAGGGTCACTAGGAGAAAGAAACAAGACAATATAGTAGTCCTTAAACTGCAGTTCACACACTGAGGCTCAGGAGACCATGAGAATTTTTACTTTTGTTATTTCAGTGAAAATCTTTTAAAAGAGGTGATAGTGAGCATATTCTGAATCACATGCCTCAAAAACCAACTTGTGCCATATGATTTCAGTGACTGCATTTTATTCTTCATCTGACAGAAGAAGGGCAGAAACAATACAGTAAGCCCCCTCAGGAGTTTTAGGATACAAAGGTAAAAATCACCCACAGAGGTATCAAATCTGTCTCCAAACATCAAACAATCACAGAGTGAAGTCCTGAATGAACACTACAGGGCAGGTCAGGAATAGAGTATTTGCCTGGCATGTGAGGTCCTGGGTCCCACACCAGCACTGTGTCACCACGACAGAAAAAATAAAACCCCAAATTGAGGAAGGAAAAGAACTCAAAGATATTGTTACACAGCGCTGTTTGTAGATCTAACTTTTCTAAAGTGTAACTTTACAAAACCAGGAGTCCCTGAAAGACAAACAGACACTAAGAGAACAGCTACACTTTCCTCCTAGGCTCACCTAATGGATCTTTACAAAACCAGGAGTCCCTGAAAGACAAACAGACACCAAAAGAACAGCTATGCTTTCCTCCCAGGCTCTCCTGATGCATCTTTACAAAACCAGGAGTCCCTGAAAGACAAACAGACATCAAAAGAACAGTTACACTTCTCTCCTAGATTATCCTGATGCATCTGTCCCAAGAGTTCCACAGCACTGACTTTCAGCCTGACATAACAGCTGCTGGGAAACAGGAGCCCATTAGGGCTCTTTCCCTCACTAAGAGCAAACCATTCTGCCCAGAGTCACCAAGACTCTGGTGACTGGGCGGGAATGATGTCATTATATTGTTCTCTTCCTAGAGCACCAGGAACTTGGCATCCTGTCAGTCACCGTCACTGCTCCATTAGAAGCAGTTCCTCTTTGCTCTAAGCCTGTATTGTTCCTAGCTTTGAATCAGTGCCCAAGAAAATGGCCCCTCCTCTACTGTGAGGCCCTCATAGCTCCCTCTTGAGCCCTGCAGTATGTCTGGCTGCTGCTGCTCACCACCTCCATGGCACTGGCCTCCTAGACCATGAGGAGACTCTGATCCATTCCTGCCTATCTGAACACTCTGGCTTGTTTTATTTTCATGGTCAGATCTTCCTAGTACACACAATGGTGCAGCAAAGAGTAAAATATCTCATAAAAGAGAGATAAACCTAATCATGTTTTTACAAACTGTAGGTCTCAATTCATTAATGGATCAGATCAAAGTCATGATGCATAAATTACCAGGCTGAGGCAGGAGGATTGCAAATTCGAGGCCAGGCTCAGCAACTCAGTGAGGCCCTTAGCAATAAAAGCTCAAGTTCCTAGGAATTCTTTACCTGGAAGGATGATGGTAACTGATGCATCATTCACTTTCAAGGAGCCTTACCAAACAAGGAGTTAGAGAAGTTCTGTGAGCAGATGCAAAACGGACACTGGTAGCTGTGTCACTGTGTCCTCTCATGCCATTCTTGTGGCTCCAGCCAGCCTGATCAGGCTTTTTCTGACATCTGCATATTCATTAGACTGGATGAAAAAGCATTAATCCCTCCACTCAAGCCCTCGAGAACAAAGTTGCACTTTTCTCACAATGATTTTATCTGGGTGTTGTGTTCGGCGCCTATAAAACCAGCGCCTCAGGAGGCTGAGACAGGAAGACTGCTTGAGCCCAGAAGTTTGAGGTGAGGTTGGGCAACAGAACAAGACCCCATCTCGAGGTAGGGAAAAAAATAGATTTTAATACAAATGAAGAAGTCAGCAACTACAAGATATTATCATCCAGAAGATACATGAACAAAATTACCAAAAACAAAAGTGCTGTGTAAACATCACAAGAAGATAAGGTCGGTGTTAATGACCACACTAGGTATTGTTTTGAATATTGGTGTAAAATGCTCTGGTCTCCATTTTGATCAAATTTTGCTACTTAAATAAATAAAGCTGGAAAAAGTCAGGGACTTGCTAGCACCAGTATGAAGGATCACTGACAGATTCTTCAAGCACAGGAAACAAGAGCAATCACAAGTCGGATTTTCATTCTGTACCTTCCAGAATCGGCGTGCATGCTGATGAAATCGATGTCTCATGAGCAGTGGGATGATTATTTTAAGTAAATTTATTCCTTCTAGGCCACTGAGATAAGCGATGATTGAGTTACTTCAAAACTACCCTTTCATGATTCACTTCAGCTCTGCAGTTCACTGTTGGAGATTATTTCTTTTATTCGCGGCTAGTAGACATTTTGAAGCCTTAAGGCCATCAGGTATTAGAAACTTAAGTCAAAATGGGTACTGTTCTCTTCAAAAGGCTAGAACAATGACATCCTCAAAAATGCCCAAGTTTTTGGTTCTCCAGGAGCCCAAGAAAAGTGAAGAGAATCATTTGGGGTCACTTAGATGCACTGGGAAGCCGATCTCAAGGAATAGAACATTTCTGTGTTCGTAATAGGACACCCAAATCAGATTATAGACACAAGGCTTTTTTGGAAGTGTTGGGGAGAATGTTAACCACCCCTAAAGTTTAAGAGCAATTTATAACAAAAGCCAAAATAGAATGAATCTAGGGCAAAGAAATCTGAGTCAGGTTCAACTTACCCAGAGAAGTCAAATAAATCTACTGGAAGACACTGAACTTCATGTTCAGTTGGTAAGGTATATGAATTGGGACAAGCTTACACAATGATACATTATTATCATATTAGAGTTCTGAATCTGACAATGGTACACAAAGCTGGGCAGTAAGAAAATCCCTTTAAAGATGGGGCCCAGGTACACTAACATAGCTCAGTGGTCCAGCACCTGCTTAGCATCCCCAAGGCCCTGGGTTCCATCCCCCGCACAAGAAAAAAAAAACATTGCCAACATGTTAATAATAATAATTATGGATATCTTTGAACTTTTTTCCTCTTCTTCCAATGTAAAAAATGATACTGAGAAGCTGAAACCATGACAGAAGGATTCCGAGAACACGCCACCCCATTCCTGAACCGACTGAAGTCAACAGAGGCAAAGGAAGAAGGTTCCAGAGGAAAGTCAACCCTGATTATTCTGGCCTTCCAGATGTATTTATCCTTATTCTGCAAAAACACCACTAGGTTGGGTAAAACTCAGTCTTCTCTCCCTTGGCAATCTCTGCCTTTTCTCTGAAAATGGCTCTCCCACATAGACCCATCTCCTCCTCTATACGCTCAGCAGCTGCAGCTTATGAACACACTGTTCATAAGCAGAGGGACGGTACCTTCTTCATCTTTATCATTCCTTATACATAAATGTTTAATCATCACTTACAGGCCAGATGTGGTGATGCACACCTATAATCCCAGCAACTCAGGAGGCTGAGGTAGGAGTATCAAAAGTTTGAGGCTAGCCTCATCAACTCATCAAGGCCCTCAGTAACTTAGCAAGGTCCTTTCTCAAGGACCTTGAGAAATGTGGTAAAGTTCAGTGGTAAAAGATCTTTGGGATCAATTCCCAATACCAAAAAAAAAAAAAAATCTTTCCCAGGATTGAAATAAAGTGATCCTAAAGCTGAACCAGGAGAAAAATTGAAAAGGAAGGAAAAAGGAAAAGACAGGGAGAGAAGAAATTCTTTTACTCCTCACACTCAAGGTTTTATACAAAGAGCCACCTTGAGGTGATTACTTCTATCTTTCATTTGTATAAACAGTATTTTGCTTCACATATCCTAACTACATTCAGACATTATAAAACAGAGAAAGTCAAAATATTCTCCTGTGCAAAAACTTCTAAATTAAGCATGTTAACATTCAACAAAGTCTGTAAAGAGCTATCCAGTCAGTCACAAGTATTGCCATCTTGGAGGCATAAAGCCTCTAGGGCTTAGATAATAGCCTTTAGCCACTTCTCCCTGGCTCAGTGTCCTTGGGAATGACACTTAACATCCCTGGGCTTCAATTTCCTTAGTAAGGGATAATTATACCTCACCATGAGGCAGTTACAGCCTTCCAACAATCAAAGGCTAACTAGAAGTGAATTATATAAGAGGCTAGGGGAAAAAAACCTTAATGACTGCTTCATCCAGTTACTACTCCAATGACAACCTCGTGTGACCAGTGGTAATGGTGATGGGGGGGGGGGGGGGGACACACACAATGATACTGAAGACTAGAAAAAAATCCCATCAGAGGATCAACAAGGAGCCAGGAGAGAAGGCTAAAAGGTAAGGCTGACACTATACACAGTACAGTTCATTTGATCTCACAACCCTTTATAAGCATGTATTGTTATTTCATGTTACCATTGAGAAAACTGGAGCTTAAGAGAATAAGTCTAACAACCAGTAACAGGGTAGATCTAACATTTCAAGCCCATGCTCTTTGCAGCTGCCAGTCTGGTAACAACCAAACTAGAGAGTATCTCATCTTTGAGAATGTATAATGTACAGAAGTTCAACCTTGAGTTTTTGTTCTTAGTATTTTAGTGCTTACTTCTGGAGATGCAGCTCAGGCTCAGTGGCAGAGTGCTTGCCTACCACGCATGAGGACCTGGGTTCCACTCCCAGAATAGCAAGAAAAAAAAAAAAAATAGAAGAAGAAGAAAAGTATTGCTTAAAAACAAGAATACTTGGTCAGTCACAATTGAGCACACTTGTAATCCCAGCAACTCAGGAGGCTGAAGCAGGAGGATTCCAAGTTCAAAGCCATCCTCAGCAACTAAACAAAGTCCTAAGCAATTTAGCAAGACCCTGACTCTAGATAAATATAAAAAGGCCTGGGGATAAGGCTCAGTGGTTGAGCTCCCTGGGTTCAATCTTGGTACCAAAAAAAAAAAAAAAAAAAAAAAAAAAAAAAATTTTTTTTTTTGTCCTATAACTGAGAGGTAGAGCCTAGCACAGTGAGCACTGAGTTCTATTCCCAGCAAGGAAAAAAAAAAGGTTTTGGTGCTTGCAAATAAAATTAAGGATGCCAAGCTCTTATATCTGAGGAAAACAACCAAAATCAACAGCATATGGTCACAAAGTCATGTGGAGAAGCACATCATTTCAATATGACGCCAAGAGACAAGAAGCACGGGTAAAAAGCACTCGAAATAAATTCCTTTAAGGAGGAAAAAAAAAAAAAAAGATTACTGACTTACGTTTTTCATCATCAGCATGGACCAGAGATGCTGCCCTGGACAAAACATCCAATGGTGTCTCCATTCCTGGTTGAACCTAAAAAGAAACAGAGAGGTGAGGGGGGGGGGAAATAATTTAAACAGAATCTAAAAGACTTTTTTTTAGAATTCTAGTAGTTAGCAGGACTAGGAGTGTAGCCCAGAGAATGTGCTTAGCATTCATGAGACCCTGGGTTCCATCTCCAGCAACATGATAGGGGGGAAAAAAAAACCTCTACTAGTCAATAGAACAATTCATTCGCTAAATGCAAATCATTTTTCCAAGGATGACATTCTTTCATCTGAAGAAACAGAAAGGTCTTGGTTCAGGAACACAGAAAAGGGTTAAATTCCATTCTGTCTACCAAGCTCAAGTTTGCCAACCCCAGGGAAGAGTTCATGTGAGTAATAAAAAGAGGAATATTTTGAATATTCATTCTCATGTTATTTGTGCTTATAAATGTTTACGTGCACAAGTAATGTGTCTGTACAGACATACCCAATAATAAATAGCATTCAGAACAAAGGTCTCTATGAACGCAGCATTACTGCCTGCCTGTGATTTTTGTGGTGGTGGTGGCAGTGGTAGTTGTTGGTTTATTAGTTTCCCCCAAAATCATTTAAGATTGAACCATCTTGTTCTCTCGCCTCCCTAAGCGGACGAGCCACTGTAGACCCTCTCATGGCAATAGCCAGGGCACCTGCATGACCATGTAGGTGTAGCTTCATATCTACAGCATGTTCATGAAAAGTTGTGTGTGAGAATTCCACTGGCAAATTAAATGGTATTTTAAGTTCATTGGGATTTTTATTTTTCTTCATGATGCTGGAGACAGAACCCAGGGCCTGTGCATGCTAGGCAAGTACTCTACCACAGAGCTATGCCTCCATCCCAGGAATCTTTAATTTTAAATGTTACAATTTATAGTACATATAGTACTATCACCAATGCTTAACAATTTATGTAGCACTACAATTTTTAGTTTGTATTTTTCTGCAGTGCTGTGGGATAAACCCAGAGACTCAGTGGAACCTTTGTCTTGCATGCTAGGCAAGTACTCTACCACTGAGTTAAACCCCCAGTCCACAGCACTTTTTTTTAATAAGACTGGATTTTTATATTTAACTCTGCTTCCTGCTGGGTGTGGTGGCACATGTCTGTAATCCCAGAGGCTCCAGAGGTTAATGCAGGAGGATCACAAGTTCAAAGCCAGCCTCAGCAACTTAGCAAGACCCTATCTCAAAATAAAAAAATAAAAAGTTCATGGTTAAGTGCCCCTGGGTTCAATTCCTGGTCCAAAAAAAAAAAAATTCTGCTCCCTTCAATTATAGCATACCTAGAAAGCAAAATTTGAAAAAGATTTCAAGGTCAATGAAACCCCTAGAAAACTAGATTGCTTTTGCCCAGTTTCCCTATTCCAGATTATTTAAACACACAGTGATTAAAGAATCATACACAACTGAGGAAATTCAACAACTGAGGAAAACCCATTCTTAACTGTACCCTTTGAAAACACTAAGCATTTACTCAGTATTTTCACCATTTCCCAACTATCTACTATGTCAGGGCATGTTACTACATGTGATAGCCCTGCTTTTCTATATAATATTCATACTTCAGGCCTTCAAAGAAACACCCTTGATCTTGCCATGTGACTTCATTCAATAAGCATGGATTACCCACCAGTTGCTAAAGGAAGGACAAATGAACAAAGACCAGTTCCCTTCAAAGAGCTTTCCATCTGCAGAGCAGGTATGTGTACAAGATATGTGATTCGAGTCTGTTTTTTCAACGCATTTTGTACTGCATGCTTGTATTTGGTATGAATAAAAATGTTTTTCTGTGGTAAGTAATTTTGGGGAACCCTGGAGCAAACCAAATTAAGCAGCATATTTTCCTGCCTTGCACTGTGAAGGGGACAAAGGCAGTGGAGCCAGTAGCTTTATGTACATGAAATCATTCAACTTCACTGACCATTCTTTGAACCTACAGCATCTCTTGGGGAAGACTTAAGGTAATATTAGGCTGAGGCAGAATGTGCAAGGGCCAAAACAGGACTGCAAAAAAAAAAGTTCTACAGAAATACAGATGACTTTTGAAAGACTTCATGGAACAAACAGAACCACAGCTCAGGCTCTGAAGAACGAACAAGGAGCTGAGGGTATAGCTCAGTTGGGAGAGTACCTGCCTTGCAAGCACAAGGCCCTGGGTTCAAACCGCAGCACCCCCCCCCCCAAAAAAAAAAGAATGAACAAAAGAACACAGGTTGACATCCCCAGTCTAAAAACTCCAAATCCAAAATGCTCTAAACTCCAATACTTTTTGAGCACCAACATGATGCCACCTATGCAAATCTCCACCTGACATCACATGATGGGTCACCATCAAAATGCAGGTACATGAAAAATACAGCATAAAATGATCTTCAGACCACGTGCACAAGTACAATGAGGACAGGAAGTAAGAGACAAGGATAGGAATTTAGATTGGGACCACATTGGGGAAGGATAGCAGATAATGATGGAGTTTGGCCTTGATTTTACAGGTGTGAAGGATCCACTGAAATCTCTGAGCAGAATAACTTACTCAATGATGCAGTCTATGCACATTGTTCTGGAAGCACTATGTAGAATGGAGCAGAGCCTGGGAAGCTAAAAGCAGGTAGTCGGTTGCAAAAAGCAGGCATGCAGAAGGCAAGGAGTACTTGAGTGTGGAGACAAGGGGGATAAAAGAAAACTGCAGAGAAAGAACTGATGGTGCTTGGCAGGTTTCGCAGGGGAGTGGAGTGTCAGAGAAGACCAAGTGCCAGGTGGGCAATAATGCCCTAGACCAAAATGATTGAGGAAAAATCAGAGGTCTGAGAGAAAAACATAGGGTGTTCACATCCCCAGGCTTCTTTATAAAACAAAAAAGACCATACTGAGAGTAAGGATTTGTCAACTGCTACAAAACTGACAGGAAAGGTCCACTCCATTCCCAGGAATTGGGTAAGAGTCTCTTCACCCCAATTGGTGTCCTATTCAGACAAGTACTGCGTTAAAAGTTGTGGTATTTGCAGATGTGATGGCTGACACCTGATCCCAGCAACTCAGGAGGCTGAGGTAGGAGTATCACAAGTTCAAGGCAGCCTGGGCAACTTACCAAGACCCTGTCTCAAAATAAAAAGGGCTGGGGGGGTAACTCAGTGGTAAAGCACCCCTGAATTCAGTCCCCGGTACCAGGTGTGGGGGAGGTGGGTCTTGTGAGTCTCAGCAAAGAATTGCTGATAAACATTCTATTCCATAATACAGTATTGAGGTTCACAATTTCTTGAATAATCCCACCTTAAGCAAAGGATAATGCTTTCAAAATTCTAAACCCAAATGAACATATATATTAACATATGCTTTAAATGAGGCAAAAATATGCCACAGAAGCAAAATAACCAACCATAAATGCATCAAATGATACAAAGAAGTAGACCTAGAATTCTGGCATAAGAGATTAGATATTTAAGTTTACTCAGATACTCTGGAATCTAAAACCCCCAAGGAACTTACATTTGAAGTAGGTAGGTAAGAGATGAGCTGTTTAAGGTTCATCCTCAAGGCACCTGCCATCTACTAAAAGTTTACTAATGAAGCATATTAGTTTTTAATTCTGGGTTCAGCAAATTGCCTGGAAAAGATTGGGGGGCGGGGAGATATTCCAGGCAGTGGCACACACCTGTAATCCCAGAAATTTGGGATCGAAATTTCAAAGTCAGTCTTGGCAACTCAGCAAGGCCCTGTTTCAAAATAAAAAAAAAAAAGCTCCAGGTATGTGGCTCAGTGGTAGAGCAACCGAGTTAAGTCCCCAATACCTATATAAATTTTTTTTTTTGTAAAGAGAGGGAGAAATAGAAGATATGATCCCTGATTTCAAGATGTGCTATCTCCTTCATGAAACTAAAGTATATGGGATATAACAGTGAAAGGCAAATTTAAAAAGACAATAACAGGGATGGGGGTGTGGCTCAGTGGTAAAGTATCTGCCTAGCACCAAGGCAAGGATTCAATCCCTAGTACCACAAAAAATAAAGAAAAAAAGAAAATGAAAAACATGATAATAAAAGATGAAGCATTGCTTAAAACTAAAATGTATATTTTGTGATAAAGGAGGGATCAATGTCAGCAAAAGTGTTGAACTTATGAGCATTTATTTTTCATTTGTCTGGGGCTGCGGGGGGAGGGTTCCAAAAAAGTTATTTCACAGGTTTCCTTCCCCAGTTTTCCTCCTCCAGAACGACACTCTCCTCTATGACCTTCCCTACCTACTTGACAGCACTGCTTGTGTATTTCCAGGTTACCAGGACCCTGTCTTATCCACAGGATAGTCATGCTGGGTCAACGGTCTACAGAAAGGCACAGAGATAGGAATGGGCACCTGGGACAGGCAGCCTGGTTAGAATTGGGTGTCCATGTGAGGAAGTGTGAGAAGCTAAGTTTGGGTGAGTGTGATAAGGGGTGAACTTGGGAAAGAGCTGGAGGTTGACCAGACAGGTGTACACTTAACTTCAGACTCTAAGCCCACTGGTGACAGGATATTAATGCTACTTCAGTTTAGAGTTCTGCCTAGGAAGGTCTGACCTGAAGGGGTGAAGTGAGGAGTTACTAGAGGCTTCTGTAGGAAGCAGGTGTGAGATAAGGGCAGCAGTGGCTGGTACAATAATACATGTGGGAGATAAGGTCAGGGACCAGGCATTATCTAGCCACAAAAGAACTAAGCAAATAGAGGTGGAAGATAGTGGCAATTAAAAAAAAAAGAGGTCTTCTGAATTTTACATTATGTACAATATTCACAGTCCAATAAAATATATTGACCATGTGGGCATGGGCGTGGGGGGGCACTATGGCTACAGTGCTTGATGGAGGGTCACACTACATTGAGAGGACAATCAGCATCATGGCTATTTAAGAGTGTTATCTCTGGACAACTGTTTGACATTGGGTTTAGCCACTTCCTAACTCTGTGACTCTGGGAAGTGACTTTACCTCTGTCTGCCTGTTTTGCCATCTGTAAAATGGGGACATCCATACCTGCTCTCTCATAGAGTGCTCTGAGAAGTGAGCAGACTTTCTAGGTATTAAAATAATTATTGTTGAAACAAAAATATACACCTAGTATATTAAATAAATTGCAAATGATGAGGCATTGACCATTGCTTTAGATAGAGAAGTCTAGAAAGATTTCCCTGAAGAGGGGAATGGAGGCCGAGACCCCAAACAATAAGAGGTATTATTTTAGCCAGCTTTTTCACTGCTGTGACCAAAAGACCTAAGAACTTTAGAAGAGCACAAGTTTATGTGGGGGCTTACAGTTTCTGAGGTCTCAGTCCACAACCAGCCAGCTCCATCCCTTGGGGTTCGAGGTGAGGCAGAGAACATCATGGTGAAGAGTGGTGGAGGAAAGCAGCTCACATGACGATCAGAAAGCAGAGAGACAGACTCTACTCACCAGATATAAAATACACAACCCGAAGGCACGCCCCCAATGCCTCTTTCAGCCATACCCTATCTGCCTTTGGTTATCACTCAGTTAATCACCATTAGGGGATTAATCCACATTTCACCTCTGAATGTTCTTACCTTGTCTCACACATGAGCTTCTGGGGGACACGTAGCATCTAAACCATAACAGATATCAGCTCAGGAAAAAGCAGAAAGGGTGTGGGGAGAGCACAATAACACTGAGGTCTTACCAAGGAGGTGAAAAGCCCTTCAGTGTCTGACTGGTTTCAAGCAAGGAAGCAAACAACCTGACATGTTTATTTTATATCTTTATGAACCACAAATTATCCTTGACCTTTTGCAAAAGACTATGCAGCATCTATCTACAAGATAGACTTAAGGATATCCCAATATCATCATCTTATTTCTACACTGGTTTTTACGTTAAAATTTGGTGATAACCAAAACAGGATAACTTGACACACAGACACCGAGAACATAATGATATGAAAGAGAAAGGAACACAATTCTAGAAAAAGGAAGTGCACGGTGGCAGCTCCTCTGTATTGTAAACCCATATCTGGTCTATCCAGTCACCTTTTTTCATGGCTGTGGTCAAACACGAACATAATTCATCTTGAATACAACATGTATTGTCTTCTGTGTATGTGTTTTTAGGCAATAGTTAAATATTTTGTTCTACCAGCCCACTTTCCTTTCCTAAAACTGTCTGATCCCCCAAATAACATGCTCTTCCAAAAAGCTTACGGTTGAGACATATGGAAGAAGAGGTATCAATTCTAAAGCCACTAAAATGTAGGTGTTTTCAGTGCTAATACCAAGGTCAGTTATAAATTTACAAGCCATTACTTTGGTCTTCCATAAAGAACAGTGCCATTTTGGTCAACGAGGGGACAAGTGGGCCTGTCTTAGAACAAAATTATGGCGTGCACTAGATTATATTTTTTCAAGTAAGGCAACGAAATTTCAAGATACATTAAGAAGTTGTCCACGAAGATTTCTAAGATGAAAGTTACAACAGCAAGTATGCCTCGGTCTACGGGTCCCCAGTAGCAGCAGTCATCTACTTGTTAATTCAGTAAGGAGTTTAAGAACATAAAATAACCTCTATGGCTAGAGTTGGACACCAGTGGAGGTGGGGATGGGAGGAATTCCATTCAAACTACCATATGTTCCTGCCACACTGTAACTTGGTCCAATGTCAGAAACACAAAGGCATCAATCACTCTTCTGAATCACCTGATGGTCTCTCCAACTTACAGAAGTATGCTATTAAACAGCCCTAATTCCTGGTGGCCTTGTTACATCACCAATCCAGACTCCATTCCCCTCCAGATCAGGATATTCCCTGGGTGAACCAACTTGGCCTTGGCTAATACCTTTCAATGGTATAAACTATCACACCATGAAACAGGGTATATGGCCCTTTTGGTTGACAAGAATTGAGATCTCTGCTGAATAGCTCCTATTTCTATTAAACACTCTAGTTAGACATTACGGATAAACACAGGTAAAATCCTTGCCCATGAGCCCAATGTGGACCACACCATGGTGGATTTGGTTGGCCAATAGTCTCAGCAAGAAGATAACTAAAATGAAAACAAAGTCCAAAGTGCCACAAGATTTTGGTGGTCACAGGCAAGCACGGCTCTTGTAGCTTTAACATCCTCCTGTTTCTTCCCCAAAGTATGTTCAAATGATGCTCCACCAACTTCCCAAAACATTCTTCCTGTTCACATGCAACTCTCAAACCATTCCTCTCTGCTCTTCTTGCTAAAAATGTCTCGTCTGCATTATTTCTCTTCTCATGCTTTACCATGTGTTCAACCAATACAGCCAGGATGCCAGCATCAGAAGCCCTCGGTGTGAGTCCACTGTAATACTTTCACCTATTCAATCAACAATTAACCACAGAACACCTATTTCATTCCAGGTTTTACTGTTGATGTCTAACATTAACTATATGGAAATTTAAACTTTCCAGGCCCAAGGTTCCTTAAAGTAAGTAACAAGAACACTGCCTAACGTCCTTCGGTCACAAACTTGTCCTATGGATTAAATGATACAACTAAAGCCATGTTATAGATCATGTAAGACATAGATTCTGTCACCCTACTTCTACCAACATCACACACCTGCGTAGCACATGCTTTTTCAAAACAAACATAAATAACCTCACTGTAAGCAAGCTGTTAGACCAAATGGACAAAAAGAACTATTTTTATTGTGCTGCAGATAAAAAACCAAGCTGCCAAGAACATAAGTGACTTCCTCAAGAAGCTAAGATTAGAACCTAAATCTCCTGACCCACCATACAATGTTATTCTTCCTATTCCTTGTTTTTAAATTTTTATTTTATTTAAATATATTTTTTCATTGGTACATAAACCCATAAAAACTATACAAATTTATGGGGTGCCATTTGATGTTATGATATATGTATATAAATTGTGCAATGTTTAAATGAGAGTAAAAATATCTATCTCATTTTTTCATTTCTTTATGATGAAAACATTCAAAATTCTTTCACCTAACTTTTTTAAATATACAGTACTTTACGATTACTTAAGGTCACCCTACTGTGAAAATCAGAACTTCCTGCTCTTAGTTAATGGTAACTTAGTACCTACTGGTTAACCTTTCCTCCTCCCACTTTTACTGTTTTTTTTTTGTTTTTTTTTTTGGTACTGGGGATTGAACCAGGATCACATAACCACTGAGTCACATACTAAGTCCTTTTTATTTTATTTTTTTATTTGGTGGCAGGATCTCACTAAGTTGCTTAGGGCCTTGCTAAGTTGCTAAGGCTAGCTTTGAACTTGCAATCCTCCTACCTCAGCCTCCCAAGACACTGGGATTATAGGCATGCACCAATGTACCCAGTTCTACTTTTACTATTTTTAAGTTGATCAGCATGAAGAGTTTTTGGAAATAAGTACAAGTATTTGAAGTTATATAAGAAAACCTTCCCTCAGTAACCAAGACTTCCAAGCCTGTGCTCTGTTGCCTGTACCTTGAGATGTGTATCAAACAATAATGTGAAAACTTCTATAGTTGGCACAGGGAACAAGCTCTCTCTTCTCTAGAACATGAAAACCGTACCATATTTTCTTTTCTTTTAATCCAGGCAGGCATGGAACCACACAATAGTAACCAAAGCAGGAAAGAAAAGCTGTTAATGGAGAGGCTGGGATGAATGATCAATACCACTGGCAACAGACTCCAGAGCCTTCGGGATCCCTGGGGCTGCAGCAACAGTAGAATCAAGTCAAAGCTCACAGGATCCAAGAAACAGACTCTGTATAAGGAAGAAGGGTGACATCTACTTAGTCACTCTCAAGAAAACCTGTGGATGTTTCAACAGTGAACCACAGTTTGAAGTAGCACCTTGAGCTTAGAATTCCACAACTTTAAATCATATGATACCTTATTCAAACTACTCTATCTATAGGCATACTAATAAAAAGAGCATCCAGACAAATCCATGGCTGCTTCAGCTTTCCTCATCTGGGCATGTTCTGAGCATGAATAACTGACCCATGTGGCCATAATTTGAAGCACCAGAGACAATGCCTGAAGGTCTTGGTCAACTTCTGCTTATACCCAACTCCCTACATCTACACATAATCGTCCCCAAAAATTCACCAGAAGGCTAAATGTCTGAAATATGAATATGCCTACATGTTCTATGTTTATTCCCAGAGAATTAAAAAAAATATAAATGTATATGCTTAAAATCCCTTATCAGGGTTCTTTGGGGTGCTTGTAACCTCCAGCATAAGCTAGAACAAGAACCAGGTCTGTTGGCAATGGTCCTCCCATTATCCTAGAAAATAAAATAAGCTGGTAAGTTGGTACAGGTATGTCCCCTTCCCATGATCCCTCTGCAGGAGGCAGATCGACAGGTTAAGGGGATATCAGTCTCTGACACTACAACCTTAGATATCAGGAACAGGTAACCTCAGGCTCTGGGGCATCAACTTAGCTCAGGCTGCTGCTTCTCTCCACCTCATCACCTCGACAGAGAGCCAGACTTCAGTGGGCTTGGGTTGAATAAAGGGACACCACTCTAGATGGGAAGGCCAAATGAAAGCTTAACTCAATCACTTGAGGTTTCCTGAAGCAATAGTGACCCCAGGCTCCATTTCCCTCAGTCCCTGGGTCAACCCGGTGGAAAGGTAGGGATGTGATACTTAAGCAATGACACTAGCAACAGGAGCTGGCAGACAGTGCTGCCATGCAATGACTGAGATCCTCAGTTACTACAATGCAGTTTGCTATTAATTTGCTACTAATATACAGACTATGAAAGCTGACCATGTGCCAAGCAAGGGCCATCTATGCAGGCACAAAAATTGCAAAACCAAACTTACAGCACATTTCACAAGCCTTGAGCAAGGCTGTCTAATGCTGGCATAACTTCAACTACTGGCTGAAGTTCATCCATCTCCCTGAGATGCCCCTGGAAAATCCCTGAACAGTGGCAGTGGGCCCACAATGACATGGCTGTGTCTAATCAGTAACAATACAATTCAAATCCAGACTTCTGGAGCAGACTACCAGTCCCCATCATTGTTCAACATTACTATCAGCCCAGATTAAAAAGGAACTATGCTTCACTAGGTTACTAGAAATCTATCTTTTCATTTTGAAGATCTCAGTCTTACAGAACACTGCAAACGAAATAAGAGAAACTCTTTGGCATTTGTAGCTTACTCTGGATATGCTGATTCTTGCATTCATTTTATTTGAATTTCCTATTCACAAGTGTTGAGGGGCAACATATTCTCAGGGACCTATTATGCTTAAGAATAAGAGTGATAGCTAAGCACAGGGGCTCACACCTGTAATCCCAGCCAATTCAGAGGTTGAGGTAAGAGGATCTCAAGTTCAAAGCCAACCTGGGCAATTCAGTGAGGCCCTCAGCAACCTTAGTGAGACCTTGTCTCAAAATAAAAAATGACTGGGGATTCAATCCCCAGTATACCCCCAATAGGAAAAAAAAAAAAAAAAAAAAAAAATCAATTTGCATCATGGTTCAAGTTGGAAAAGTTCCCATAATGTTCCAGGTCTAACTCCCCAAATCTCAACTCCCAGCCTATTAAAGCCCAGATAAACTCTTCTAACTCATGACATGCTCTATTAGGTCAACTTTAATTAACCCATCAGTAAAGGCAGTCAATTGTCATTATTCACTATAATTATGTTCCATAAAGTCAACATAAATGCTGAATTAGGTTCCTTTGGAGATTGAAACCAGGGGTGCTCTACTACAACTACATACACCTCCACCCCTTCTCTATTTTGAGACAGGGTCCCAGCAAATTGCCCAGACCGGCCTCAAGCTTTCGATTCTCCTGCCTCAGACTCCCAGGTAGCAGGGATTGCAGTCTGTGCCATCAAAACCAGTTTATCACCTTTTTTCTGTGTGTTGTTCAGACTCTTTACTGAATATCTATTGTTGATTTAATAATACTGAATCCACAGATAACAGTCTCATGCCTGAACCCATTTTATCTAACACAGGAATTTTCTCCATAAGGACTATCAAAACCTTCTGGGCTACAGACAGCACACTTTGGCATCACATTTGGAGGCAATTTTAAACAAAATCACCATCAAAAAGCACAAAAATGCAAAAACAAAAAACAAACAAACAAAAACACTGATGCTGAAGAGTCCCCCAAAGCACACTTGTGTGTATGTAGTGTGAGAGCTGAAGAAGACAGAATATTCAAAATATTACCTTTTCCCATTATGACTGAGAACATTCAAATCAGTGGACTCACATTTTTCCTCACCATGCACTTGCTCCCCAGTGTCCAACAAAGCACTGCAAGTACTGCTTTGGGGGTTGCAAACACATTTTTCCAAGTAGGCAAATTCATAAATATGAACAATAAGGATCAGCTGTATCCGATTATCAGGCCTGGGGCATGAGACACAGAAAGCACATTCTATACTGTATACCAGATACAATGATTTTTTTTTTTTTTTTTTTCCTGGTTTCAACATCTCCTATGCTCTTTCCTCTTCTACCTTGGCAACTTCTACCATCAAGATTTGGCAATTTGGTTCCTAAATTGTTTGTTTGTTTTGCAGAACTAGGGGTTGAACCCAGGCTTCACAAATGCTGGGCAAGCAGTGAGTTACATCCCAGCTCTATTTTATTTTGAGACAGGGTCTTTCTGAATTGCCCAGAGGAGCCTCAAATTTTTACCCCTCCTGCCTCAGCATCCTAAATAGATGGAATTTCAGGCATGCACCACTGTGCCCAGCTGTTTGTTTTTAATGTGGATGGATACTATTGGTTAGAGGCTGATTAGCAGTTTTTTTTTTTTTAATTTGCTTCAATCTTCTATTAAACCTACCCATATAGGCTTCAATAACTTGAGAAAGGTTCCCTGAAAGAATCACAAGTCTCAGCTAATATATCTTACAACAAGTTCTACACACACACCATTTCCTCTTCTACCAGGTCCTTATATCTGCAACAGCTCATCTGATTCACATTAAACAGATAACTTGATATTAATATACCATGTCATAATTTACTACATGAAGATTTTGTGCTTGACTCAACTTGCAACTGTTTGTATTTTATTGTCACATTCAAAGTTGCAAGATAACTTTTATTTATTATTGTTATTCTACATATCAAGTAAATTAAAAGTTGCATAGCAAATCTATCCAGAAGAGACACAAAAATAACATCTTCCTCTGGATCTGTCTGGCAATCACCAGAGGCAGGTAACAACATATAACAACATGAACTCTAATAAGGAGTTAAAAGGAAGTTACATTACAGAACATTTAAAAGTGAAGATTTTAGCTTCTTAATTACGTCTGCACAGACTGTTAAAATCTTAAAGTCATAGCTCTACGTCAGTCGGGGGAAGTGGCAAGGACTGTATTTATGAAGCTCTTTCCAACCTTCAAAGACTTTTATAAATAACCTAACACAAAATACTTTCAAAGCACATTATTCCCTGTAATTCCTGAAACTGTGTGATGTTCTAGAACAGACAGTATCACCCTCTAACAGAGGTAAACAAAACACAAAGGTTAAGTATGAATAACTTTTTCTGCTCCAAAACCTTAGTAGGTGACATAGTTAGGACTTGAACTCGAGTCTCCAGAATAAGAAACCAGAGCTGTTTTTACTACAACATTCAGAGTTTTGGAATGCAGACCACGGTTATTTATAGCAGAATTATCTTCTTAATTGTATTGTGTTTTGGTCAACAACAATAACAAAAAAAAAATTAGTTTGCATTCCCTTCCAAATGGAAAAGCAAAGGCAAGTTGCCCAGAAGTGTGAAAAAACAGTGGCAAGGCAGGGGAAGTCGTTCTGGGATTAAAATTTTGCCAAAGTTAAACAACAAATTAAGGGGTTTACATCATTTCCATGGGGTGGGGGACGTTTCAGCCAGATGCAACAGGAACCACACAAGAGTCAAAAAAACAAAACAAAACAAAAAAAAAGACGTTAGAAAACCATCTTGGGTATAAGAAACTTTTGAGGAAAGTATTTCTAAATCCATCATTTAAATTCAGAACATGGAGATTTAAAGATATAAATAACTTCTCCCAAGTTCACACCATTGGGATGGGGATAGGGGTCTGTGGTAGAGCGCTTGCCTAGCATACACGAAGCCTTGGATTCCATCCCCAGCATCATTTAAAAAAAAAAAAAAATATCACACCTTTGGTTCCCACTTAACGCTACCCACTCCAAAGAGATCTCTTTCAAACTTCCTACTCTACCCTTCTGGTAGTCATGCCAGTCTCCTCCTTAGCTGCAGCGGGAACAATGAACCTCAAGGCCGTGAAAACACTAAGGCAGAGAGTTAAAGTTTCGGAGGCAAAACTGACCTTCAAATCTTAACACGCTAACTGACATTTGTCGTGTTTTGTCTTTGTTCCAAATAGTCTAATTCTTGGTCAAGATAGCCTTGGGCTTAGAAAAAAAGATATTAAAATCTTACAAACTGGGATAGTACGTTTTAAATAGAGGGGTGACCCGCGCTGATAAAACTGGAAGAGCCGCCTCCATTTCCCCCCAAACCCCCGCACCAGGTTGCTGGTTCCTATTAACCACGAGAAGGAAATACAACTGGCAACATAAAGCACCAATGATCAAAGTGAAACCGATTTTTTTAATCATCTAGCTTAAAGAGATGAATACATGCCAGTAAAGCACATAAAGACTAACTTAACAGCCCCAGCAAGTATTGTCATCCTAACCTAAGACAAGTAAATGTCTCCGTGTGATTAATCAAAGGAGATTCTACGGAAAACAAAAAAGGAAAAGACCTTTGCTTTTCCGCGAGGCCTGCACATAGTGCAGGAACAGTGTGCAGTTTTGTTTGGGGCAAGGGGCGGGAAGTACAGTAAGAGGAAAGAGCCCGGTCCCTGCTGCCCATCTTTCAGCCCCTTCCTTCAGTCCCGCACCTCAGCCCTGGCTCGAAGCGGGCCAGGACCAAGCGGATGCAGGGTGCGGGGCCTCAACGTCGGCCCGGTGCCTTGTACTCCCTCCACGAGCTGAATCTCCCCCTCCCGAAGCACAGTCACTTCCATCCCCAACGCAAGCCTCATAAGCTGTCCAGTGAGGACAAGCCGCCTCCTCCCCTCCAGGAAGGCGTCCCCGTCCCACTCCAGATCAACCCACTCCTAAGGTCCCCAGCAGGCCAACCCTCACCCAGCCCGGGGCCCGCCCGGTTCTTGCTCACTCACCACCGGGCGGCTCCAGGCTCGCCCGCCTCGGGCCGGCCGGGCCCCGCAGGGGGCGGCTAGGGATAAGAGGCGGGGCCGCGAGGCGCGCGGGGAGCACTCCGGGGACGCGCGGACGCACAGGCGCGCTCGCGCCCGCGCTCCCGCACCGGCTGTCCGCTAAGCACACGCAGACTCGGGCCGCGCGCGCCAGGCCGGCTCTGCGGCGGACCGGAGCGCGAGGAATCCCTGGAATGAGGAGCCGCCCGCCTTCTCCCGGGTTCCGCAGGGCTACCCAGGCCACGCCCAGGCCACGCCTCCACCACGAGCAGGTGGGGGCCGAGCCCAGGTGAGCCCGAGGGGAGGCGGGGCCCGAGCCCCGAGCAGCCGGAGAGGCTCGTTCCCCTCCCCCGCCCGCCGCACACGGGGCGTCAGCTCGTACCTACCGGCCGGTGCAGACGCGCTCTTGTAGAGAATATTAGCTGAGGGCCTGGTGCTCCCAGCTTGGGCCCCTCGGAGTAGGCGCTTGCGGGATAGGGCACGTGGGCACAGCCCACACTGCGTGCGCCCAGCATCTCCTACGGCCCCGTGGCCCCGGGCCCCCGTGGGAACACACCTTCAGTGGACAAGCACAAACGAACATTTGGTGCGTGCCCAGGTTCCTGCCGCTCTGGGCCAGGCACGTTCCCACACGTTCCCCACACCCAGCGGACACAGCACCTCGGTCCAGTCGCACTCCTTGCCCCCTGGACTTGCTGCCCCTTACCCACCAATCAGCCAGCCCAGTTCAGCGCGTTCCAGTCAGACCTGCGGCACCCACGCTGCCTTCTGCTCCGACCCGCTGCCGTCCCAGCCTCATACTCTGCAACCGAAGGGCGTAGCAGCCCTGCAGCGCCTGGGGGTCGGCGTCCACCCCCGAGCACACCGGCACGCACTGCTGCCTCACGCCTCCCAAGCTCTGAGCTCCACGCTCCACGGGGCGCCACCCTGGGCTACTCATGGCCTCTGCGTCTCGTTACCCACCCACACCCAAGCCACACTGCCCCGACAAGCAGACGACTACACGTACCTGAAGATACAGGTCGCACTTGCTTGGGAAATATGCGCTCAAGTGCCACCTGGAATCAGAACAGCCGCTGCAGTTCAGGGCACTCGGACGCAGCTCGGTTTCCTCCCATTACAGTATTTTACACTCCACCACTCCACAGCGCGCACACACCCGCGCGCGCTCACACACATACACACACACAAATCCAGGCGCTCGGTGGCGTCTTTCCTTCCCCCGCCCCCTCTCCCGGAGAAGGAAGTCCTAGTAAATCAAAACAGTGTGGAAGGGAGGGAGCCGAGAGGCGAAAGAGGGAGGTCGAAGTAGAAAGAGTCCCCTCCGCCGCTGGCACACCAATGTTTGCTGTGTTTGGCAAACTCCTGGAGTCCACGACCCGGCCTGCTCTGAAATGGGCCCGGGGAGGGGCGGGGAGGAGGAGGTGAACGTTTCTAATTGGCGCAGGTTCTTATTACAGCGGCAGCGTAGACATGTGACCACGAAAAGAAAAGGCCTGTCTTTAATTTTTTCCTGTCATTCTCTGGAGATTTGGTGGTGGCGGGTAGGGGAGTGGAGGCCTGACACTCCCCCATCCCAGGCCGCCCTTGCCCCATTGTTTTTCTCATACTGCCACAATTAAGAAAACATTTGCTTAACATATTCAGCCGCTAACTTCATAAAATAGCGACTGGACTTCCTCTAATTTGCTTTACACGGTTTCACGTTGCTAACCTAGCTGTTCTCAAACCTCAGTCTTTAGGAGGAGGCCTTATCATAAGGGCTTTCCCTGGAGAGGTCTCTGGTGAGAGAGAATGGGAACAATTAAAACAAACACATTAGGACTGGGAAGAAAAATGGTCTGCAGTTTTCAAACTGTTTTCCCATCTGCTACCTCATCTGATCCTGTCAACCCCATAGCACATTATCACATTAGGTCCCAGCCCTGTTGTATATGTACGACAGGTACGAACACCTCCGTATTACAGTGAAATGAGATGGTTTACCTAAAGCAGGTTGCCCTCATCTTATGGTCCCTTGTTAGAGGCACTCTCCTCCAACCCATCCACCCTGGAGATGTGACAGCCTAAGTGACAAGCATCGCCATCCTTGGATGTTGTGGTTCCTCTGTTAAAATTCAGCTTGAAGACTCTGTCTTCCCAATATTTGTGCCTAGATTCTCTTTCAGTTCATGGATAGTCTCAGTATAGGAAAAGAAATTCTGAGAAAAAGCACAAATCAGAGATTTTCATTCAACCAGACTCAGACAGGGAATGAGGAAAGAATGAGGACTGCTGGAGCAGATTCCAGGAAGTGTGGGAAAACAGAGAAAGTGTTCTGGATTCAGACCTGAATTTGAATCCCAACCCTACCTCTACTCATTTAGAACTTTGGGCAAATTATCAAGCTTCACTTTTTTCACCTATTAAGATAGAGATGACCCAAGGCACAGTGGCACCTGTAATCCCAGCCGCTCAAGAGGTTAAGGCAGGAGGATTGCTGGTTCAAAGCCAGCCTCAGCAACTTAGTGATGCCCTGAACAACTTAGCAAGACCCTGTCTCTAAATAAAATATTAAAAAGGCTGGGGATGTGGCTCAATGTTAAGCACCCCTGGGTTCAATCCCTGGTACAAAAAAAAAAAAAAAAAAAGAGATGATAATAATTCTTCCTTTCAGGAGTCATTGGAGGGGCAAAGGACAAGGAACAGCAGTTCAGTGAATGGTTACCTCTCCCCCTTTCTCTCCTCCAGATATGAAACTAGTCTTGCTGAGCACTTTACAAACAGACAATCACTTAGGAGGGAGGAATAGGGAAACAATTTGCCTAGATATTGCAAATGAATAATGATGACAAAATAATACAACTGAACATTTATAAAAATGGCCTAGGGTTCACAAAGTTTTCCCACATATCATTATCTCATTTGATCTTTATGACAACATTGCCATTTGCTTGCCACTAAATGATTTCCATTCAGGGTCAGTGTGGAGGTCCTAAAGCTGCCTCTTTAATTTCCATCACTGCTTAGCGTGAACCTTACTCTGCAGATAACTCATGGGGACAGAGGGCCTTTTCTCATGGACATGTGACCAGTCTTTAACCTTTGCATGGATTAATCTCACTCCTTGCCTTACATCAGCAGGAATGTAACTTAGCTCTGGCAGCATCTAAGCATGGTTGTTCTAGTTAAGTTGTTTTAGTTGTGTGAAGTAGAGACACACACAAGTTACCACAAAAAAAGTTCAGCAATAAAGGTATAGGAAGGCTAGGCATGGTGGCACAAACCCGTAATCCCAGCAACTCGGGAGGCCGAGGCAGGAGGATTGCAAGTTAGCAAGACCCTACCTCAAAATAAAATTTAAAAAATTCTAAAGGGCTGGGGATGTAGCTTGGGTAGAATGCCCCTGGTTTCAACCCCTGGTACTGCAATAAATAAATAAATAAATAAGAGAAAGAAAGAAAAAAAAAAGATAAAAGTTTTAAGGTATAAGAAAACTGGAACTAGAACACAGCACATAGCATATATTAGTCTAACAAATGACTCACAGAGACTTGCAACAGTATGGACACTATTAATGACAAAAGTAAGTCCCAAACGATTGCATACAACAGAATACTCTATTTGTAACATTAGAAATAAAATGAGCCAGGTGCAGAGGTACATACCTGTAATCCCAGAGACTTGAGAGGCTAAGGCAGGAAGATCTCCAAGCTCAAGGACAGCCACAGCAACTTAGCAAGACCTGTCTCAAAAAAAATTTTTTTTTTTTTTTTTTTTTTGAGGGCTACGGATGTAGTACAGTAGTAAAGTGTCCTGGTTAAATTCCCAGTACCAAAATCAAACAAACAAACAAAAAAACACAAAACTTTAAAAAAATAATAAAATGAAAAATGATTTTAGGAGGACATATACTTGCAATAAAATTATACATACACACACACACACACACACACACACACACACATATATAAACAAGTCAGAAACTGAATACAGCGACACTCTCTACTCCCAGCTACTGAGAAGACTGAGTCAGGAAAATCTCTTGAGCAACCCAGCCTCAAAAAAATAAATTAATTAAAAAATTTAAGAGGTAAACTTTATGTTAAGTCTTTTACCACAAATTTTTAAAATGTCTAAGGAACTAAAGAAAAAGATTGGACAAACCAAAAAGAAAGCAAACACTACTTAAGTAACTCACTAAATAAATAAAGATAGACTGTACATAGACTACTGACAAGAATGTATTTCAAACTAAGGCTTTTATAAATGCATCAAAAGTTCATTTTTAAAAAATTAAAATAATCAAGGAAGTAGGTGCCCGGAGTTAGAGAAGAAACAAGATTGGATCAGAGTTGGTCATTGTTAAAACCATTTTACGAATATGAAGAGGAAGTGGGGAGGCGAAGGGGAGTGGTTATACTGTTCTGTCTACTCTTATATATGTTTGAAATTTTTCATATTAAACCATTTTTTAAAAAAGAGTGTGGCGGGGAGAGAAACACAGAGGACCAAAAGATGCTTTGTGGACCGTTATTGTGGTTGTCACCCATGGGCCATGATATTGTTGATCAGTTTCCTTTGTCCCTATTTCTTTGTGTCTCCTATCCCATCTAGCTCTTTCTCTTCTCTCTGCTAAGGAGTTTCCTGATAGCTCTGGTTCTCTGATTGCTGTCCCTACTACCCCTTTTGGTTTCTGCCACCTCCTGCCTACAACTACCGCAGTACCTTCAGGGTCTTGTAAATGACTTTTGGAACTAACTCCTTTTATACCTACATGGTTCACACTACTCAGAGAATGAATCTGATTCCTTTCTTTCTACTAATCCAGAATTGGCTGTCATCTGATCTGCCTGGAAGTCATGCATCCCAAAGGGTCTGTGGAGTCAAGCATAGTTCAGAAATGAGAAGCATAGTCCACTGCCAGCTGTACGAATGGCACGGTCCCAAGACTGCCACACGTTGAAAAGTTCTCAGGAGTGCAGTTAGCTAAGAATAAGTTCTTTGCCTTTCTACAATTCCTTCACCTCTTCCATTAGTGAGTGGAATGTGAAAAAGTTTCATTTTCCACACCAAATGTAAAACCAGTGGAAAAACTCAAAATGTTCTTATTTCAATGACAGTATACTAAATAAGAAGCAGTCTAAAATAATACTAATGATGATGCCAAATGTTTAGTGAGCATTTGCTATGCTCCAGGTACTGCTCTAAGTGCTTTAAGAGAATTATCTAATTTAAACCTCAAAATAGTTCAATAAGTACAGTAGATCCTTGAACATCACAGATTTAAACTGCCTGGGTTCACTTATAGGCAGACCCCTGCCCCCTGCAAGATTTGCAGCAATTTGAAAAACCTCTCAGATGAACTACCGATAATTGTATTTTTTATATAAGGAAAAGAAAGGAAGGAAGGGAGGGAGGGAGAAGGGGGGGGGAGGAAAAAGCTATGCTATGAATGCATAAAATATGTCTATTTTGTCACTTACAATAAAATTATACATGAATCTATTATAGAAAGTTAAAGTTTATCAAAACTTACACACACACAGGTGGTACATGGCACCATTCTGTCAAGAGCAATGTCAACAAATTTATTAAAGATACAGTTATTAAATCATAACTGCATAAAATTAACTATAGTACACACTATACCATTGTAATGATTTCGTAGCCACCTGCTGTTGCTATTTCAGGAGTCAAAAGTTATACACAGCAGATTTTCAACTGGCAGGGTGGGGGGGTTGATGTCCCCAGCCCCTGCATTGTCCAAGGGTCAACCACAGTTTATTTTTCAATATGTTCTTCCATGTCATACTGCCAAGGGGGAAATAAAGGAACCACAGATGGCTGCCAATCTCAGATGCTCATAGTGCCCATAGACTTCCATTGTTCTCCTCCATGGCATAAGAAGTATGGGGTTTTTTTCCTACCCAACATCCTTTTGCTTAAATGTGCTCATGTGAATCTCTCCTGCTCTTCTCTTCCCTCCAACTTGTCCCACAAAAAGTATCGAGCAGTCAAAAGCAGTGGTTTCTGGTTTAGATTTGGTCTCTAGATGACAATGTAGGCCCAGGGAAGTCATTTCATACCTCTGGGTCCACATTTCCCATCTGTGAGAAGCTTGGACCAGAGCAGTATTCCCAAAGTTCAATTTGAACAACAGCTTTGCCTGGGGAACCCGCTCTTGAGATGTCTGGTGACATAGTTGAGGCTCAGTAGAGTGTCAGGATTGACTGGTAATGTCTGCTATGGTCATCATAGCAGATATTTGCCATTTTTGGTCTAGAAGGGCTCTAAATGTCCCTTCTAACAATAACCTCTCTTCCTTCCTCTCTCCCTCTCTCCATTTTTAAATTGGGCTTTTTATTATGGAATTGTAAGAATTCTTTATATATTCTGAACACAAGTCTGTTATCAGATACAGTCATCCTTTCATTGTTCCCTGGGTTCCCCCAGCCCACCCCTAGGATACCCAAATCCTCAGATGCTTAATTCTCTTGTGTAAAATGATGTCAAATCTGCATATAACCCATACACATCCTCCCAAACACTTGAAATCATCTCTAGATTATTTATAATACATAATGCAATGTAAATGCTATGCAAAGAGTAGTCATACTGCATGTTTAGAGAATGGTGGCAAGGGGAAAAGGTATTCTTTTAGCAATTTTGAAATACGTGAATATACTGGAGATTATTTCTCTTTTCCTAGGGACCAAAGTAACCAATGGAAAAAACTCAAAATTACCTTACATCAATGAAAGAGCAATGAATAAAACGGTCTAAAATTATAATAATGCCTAATACTCAATTAACACTTAACTATGTTGCAGGTACCACTCTAAGAGCCTTATAAATTTTCTAATGTAAGTCTCAGGACAACCTACAAGATAGAGACTATATATGTCCCCATTTTATGAATAAAGAAACTGAAACATGGAGACATTAACTAACTTGTCCAAGATCTTAAAGATAATAAGCATGGAACTAGAGTTAAGCCTGACAGTCTGATTCTGGAACCACATGCTTAGTCTCTTGCTTTTCAGCAGTGCCTACAAATTGCATCAGGCACTTGCTGGGAACTTACTGTAATTACCGACTCTCAGGTCCCTCCATACCTACTGAATTGGAATCTGAATTTTGACAAACCTCCTGGGGGGCTCATGTTCACACTAAATTTTGAGAAGCACTGAGCTACACCATATTGCCTCTGATCAGGATATTATCTACAGTTTTTTAATGTTTCCCATGTACATGCACTGTGATAAACATTATGCCTTTATAATTACATTTAATTAAAAAAAAATCCTATAAGGAGCCAGACACGGTGGCATACACCTCTCATGCCAGCTATTAGGGAGGCTGAGGCAGAAGAATCCCTGAGCCTCGCAATTCAAGGCCAGCCTGGGCAACATAGCAAGAACCTGTCTTGAAAAAAAAGAAAAGAAAAATCCTACAAGACCAATGAACTGATCCATGTCAATATCCTGGATATGATAATGTCCTACAGTTTTTAAAAATGTTACCACAGGAGAAAAGGAAACGTAGGCTTTGTCTGTATTACTTCCTATGATTGCATGTGAATCTACAATAATCTAAAAATTTTAAAAATCATTTTTAAAAATCTTATGATTGCAGGTTGTATTTTTCCTGCTTTTGTTGTTAGGGAAATGCAATTTTAAGATTCTAAGTTAAGCAGCCCAACACAAATAGGTATTGAGGTTCTTCTGTGTGCAAGGTGCTGTTCTCAGCGCTGGGCATATGGCTGAGAGCAAACATTGCCGTTGCTAAGCTGTCATTCTAGTCTGGGTAGTCAGAATTCAACCACAGGTCTGACTGCTACATCCTCTACTGTTCAGATTTCACAGATATAGTTAGAAGATCAGAAAGGGGTATATAACAGAACTACCCAAGGTTAAAACATTTTCAGAATTTCTAGACATGTTTATAAAAGCATCTACCAATGCCAGGTACACAGTAAGCATTCAATAAAAATGAATGCCTTTTCTTCTCTCTTGCAACTGTCTCAGGATCTAGAAGGAACCTCACCTTCACCATGACCCAATACTGATTTTACCCTTCACTCAACTAAATAGAGTCCAGTGATGGGGCCATATTGAGTGGTGGTAACCTGAGTTCAGAGTTCATTTCAGAGTTAGCTGAAAAGCTGTGTTTGAGGGCACTGTTCCAAGGTTTGGGGATATCCCATTTTGAGACCTGTCTGGGACAGCTCTTTGCACAGCATGGTTCTGAAGGAGCCCCCTTATCAGAACCAGATTTATGACCAGATGACTGCTCAGACCTCAGACATCCGATTGGTATTTAACACTGATCCAGAGATTGGATTTGTCCTCACATGAGGGATTTTCCTTCAGAGAATATAAGAAAAATTCAGTTTGGCAATATATTCTTGCTGTCTTTGCTAGAGAGAAACTTCATTGGACTGCTGCAAGAGATAACGAGAGCCATTTTCCTCAGAAAAGAATTTGCAGATACTGGACTCAAGACCAGTCCAAGATTGACCACAGTTACCTAGCTGCTTCTCAGACAGAGTGGTTTCAATTAGGGAACTTACCCAAAATGAGCATGTGTTGTTTTTGTTTGTTTGTTTTTGTTTTTTTCCCTGCATATATAAAGTACAACACCACCTCAGAGAGAAAGACTTCAAACTGGAATTGCCAAATCTTTCTGCACTTCAATTTCCTCTTTTGCATTTTGTTCCTATAAGCACGGTGCTATTTACAGGCTAGAAGAAGGAAGGAAGGAAGGGAGAAAATGAAGAGAGAGAAAGGAAGAGGGGAAGGACAAACTCCTGCAATCACAGTTTATATCCTAATGGGGAGATGCTGGGGAGAAGATGGGGGAAAAGACCATTATCTGGGAAACCTAATTTAAGTTTTATAAGTTAAATTCAGGGGAGAGCACTTGCCTAGCATGTGTGAGGTCCTGGGTTCCACCCCCAGCACTGCAAAATAGCAACAAAAGTAATAATTTTTTTTTTTTTTTTTAAAGACAAGATTTCTTTATGTTGCCCAGTCCGGTCTCAAACTCCTAGGCTCAAATGGTTTTTCTGCCTCAGCTTCCCAAGTAGCTGGAACTGTAGGCATGCATCACCATGCCTGGTTAATAATAATAACAATAATCTTTAAGTGGGTAAGATCGTAGCTCAGTGGTGGAATGCTTTCCTAGTGTGCACAAGATTCTGGGTTTGATTCCCAGCACTGCAAAAAAGAAAAAAAAAAAAAAAAAAAAGAAAGAAAAAATAGTGATAAAATAGTAATAAAAGCTTGGTGTGGTGGTGCATACCTATAATCCCAATGGCTTGGGAGGCTGAGGCAGTGAGAGACTGTGAGTTCAAAACTAGCCCCAGCAATTTAGCAAGGCCCTAAGAAACTTAGTGAGACCTTATCTCAAAAAATAAAAAGGGCCGGGGTGAGGGTGAGTCAGTTGTAGAGTACTCCTGGGTTCAATCCCCAGTACTATAAAAAGAAAAGAAAAGAAAGGAAGAGAAGAGAAAAGAAAATAAAAATATATGATCAATAAAAGCAAGGAAATGTTACACTTTACAACCTTTCAGGAGAGAGAAGACAGTGGTTCAAAATAAGAGGAAGATCAATAAAACAAAGTGGATAGATTAGAGAGATATTTTGGAGGTATGCAGATGAATTAGTTAAGGTAATGCCAGCAACCACAGCAAATAAACTCTAAAATCTTGGTGGGTTTTTACATCACGTCTCAACAGGTGGCTCTGGAAGAGATGACGGCTCTTCTCCAAACAGTAACCCGGGGATCCAGGGTTCTGCTGTCTTGGGACTCTTGGCTTCTGGTGCCCTAGAGTCTTGTTCATCCAGCCGGAAAAGGAGTGTGAAGAAGACCTACACACTTCTTAACCACATGGACCAGGCTGTTGCATACATTGCTATTTCTATTCCATGGCTGAAAACTAGTCCTGTGGCCTCAAGTGAATAAAGGGGGACTAGGAGATGTGATCTCTTTGTGGGCAGCTACTACCTGTCAACAGCTCTGTGCTATGGAAACAGTACACAGATCTTTGGTGATCGAATGGTCATCTGGATCAGGGAACATCATCAAGCTCTCTTGTAGGTTGCATGTGGTACTTGAAGGAATATGAGGCTCCTGATATGACAGTTTGACTTTTGGCCTGAGCAAAGGTGGAAGGTGGTCATTACCAAAATGGGAAGTTGAGAAAGAAGCAGATTTTTACTGGAGGCAGGGGAAATTTAAGAGTTCCATTTTGCACATACATTGTGTGAGCTGCTCATGAGACATCCAAAAGCAGATTTTGGAAACCCAGTTGGAGACATGAGCCAGGGATTCAGAAAAGTCAAAACTGAAGATTTAAATATTGCCTTTTTAAGGGGCTGGGTTATAGCTCAGTGGAAAAGAGCTTGCCTAGCATGTGTGAGGCACTGGGTTCAATTCTCAGTACCACATATAAATAAATAAAATAAAGATTCAAAATAGGTAAATAAATATTGCATGTTCCCCTTGACCCAGTGGTTTATGATCCTGACACCTACTCCTACAGTGGTCTGGATCCCTCCTTACTACTGAACTTCTGTGACTTTACCACATTAGTATAACTTCATTCTTCTATGATAGATAATGTTTATAATTTATTAAGTGATAGTTCTTACTATTATATGAATTCTCTCATTAACACAGTTTTTTTCAGGTTTCACAGGATTTTCAGGTTTTTTTTTTTTTTTCTTCCTGGTGTTGGGGACTGAATCCAGGGCCTTGTGCAAACTGGACAAGTGGAACTATTGAACTACACACCCCATCCTCAACACATAGTTTATTGAATGCCTACTATATGCTGGGTAGTGATGATAGGCAGAGAGAAAGACAGTCTCTGCCTCATGAGTATTGCATTCTAAAAGAAGTCAAATAATAAACAAATAAACAATTAGATAGTGTTTCAGGTGCCCTGGAAAATAGTAGTGCAAGATGAATGAGAAAGTACCAGTGGGTGGAGGATGGAATTGCTAGAAGTAACAAGACTTTTTTAGTAAGGCAAGATGTGAGCAGAAACCTTAATGAAACTGAGGTACCTCATGGGGGAAGACTGTGATGTGCCAGGGGAGGGCAGAGCGAGTGCAAAGGCCCAGAGGCAGGACAGTACCTGGCATGATCCAAAACCAACCAGGAGACGAGTGCAGCTGGACTGAGGTGGGGATTGGGGAAGAGCTGTAGAGATGAGGTCAGAGAGGTGGGGGGATGGGCAGGTCATGCAGTAGACAAAGCAGAGCGTTTTCCACCAACAACTTTGTGTAACTCGAGAAGGAGAGAGAAAAACAAACCTATTTCCCCGTGCAGGAATTATTGTGAAGAAAGCAATGCACCATCAGGAACTTCCTGCGCAGTTCCCAAAATGAAACACCTTCAAAGTGGAGGATTTGTGACCAAAATAAGAAAGGGGAACCGTTTTGTAATGTAGAGCTCAGAATACACGATTTTCCCCTGGTGCAGCAGGTTTTCTACACAGTTAATTGCAGCCACATGTGAAGCACCGCAGGGCGGCATTTTTAGCAAGTGCCATCAAAGACCTGGACAAATGCTTCCCATCCCTCATGCTCAGAGCAAAACCGATTAGCCCAGGAGGACAGCAACAACAATACTGCTCTGATAAACACTTTGTCTTCCAAATTTCAGCTCCAAAATCCAAGCCAGAGGTTTTTTATTAGCTTGGGTTTTGTTTGTTTGTTTTTTGTTTGTTTGTAAATAACAGAAAAAAGTGGGGTGAAATGGAAAGAAGAATTTTTTTTCAACAAGACATAGTTTAGGCAAAAATATTTTAGACTAGGTAATTTATAAAGAACAGAAATTCATTTCTGACATCCCTAGAGACTGGGAAGCCCAAGACCAAGGCACTGGCATTGGGATTTGGTGAGGGTTTCTCTCTGCTTCCAAGATGGCGCCTTATCTCTCTGGCCTGTTAAATTACCTTGGGAGGTTCCCTCCTGATCTGCCCACTGTAATGGGGGCCATGAAACAAAAACACCAGTGTGGGGTCTGGACCTTTCGTCACTGCTCGTGATCATAGCGGGGCCTCATTGCAGCTGCTCCAGCAACCAGCAAACCTGTGGACAGGACTTCATAGTTGCTGTCCATGAGGTCATCTTATTTAATGCTGACATTTCTGAAATTGGTCCTGTTCTCTGCTTTATAGGAGAGTGTGTTGAGAAGACATTGGCTGGGTTTTGGCTCCTCAGTATCTAGCCTCCCTTCCTAGTTGGAGAAATTCACCATGGACTGGGTCTACAGAAGCCAAAAAGAGCCAGAGAGTCCTACCCTGGGGCTAAGAGGTAGGCTCAGTCAGCTTCGTGTTCTTGCCCAGGGTCTTAACTCTTGAGGGAATGGCCTAAGGCTTGGTGATAATGGCACCAAGTCCTGGAATTGTCACACTGTGCAGAGGTGGTGACTCCAGTGCTGGAAGTCAGGAGTTTGTCTATACCAGTTAACTCCGGGTACAGACCACTCTACCTCTTAACAACTTTCTGAGTCTGGTTCTCTAGTCGTCCCATCTGTTCTTCCATTACCCAGTACCCACCCCATAAACTCCATTTCCACTTATATTAACCAGATACCGTTTCTGTTGTCTATAATCCAAACTCTGGCTTAATCTTAAGCAATTTTCAGACCTCCATTAAAAAAACAAAATTTCTCTTGGACTCCAAGATTTGACTTACATTAGTTTTGTTCTCACGTAACTCACATATGTACACCATAAAACCAACAATAAACTCCTCGGAGGCTTGCAGCTTTAAGCAACTATAAAACACAAACACATTTGCAAGCTAAATATAAGTAACACTACCAAATCTGCACTGTTGAAATGAACATTAACTCGATATGACAGATCATCCTGTTCTGTGAAACTAAATAGTAGTTTGTTATGTGACTGTGAAACTCACTGACCTGGGCTCCTGTGGCTGTATTTTTTATTGCTGTGGGCCACTTGGTGACTGAGCTCCACACCTCTCCTCTGTTTCATTTGTATACTTCCTGTGTACAGTTTGTCTTCAGAGCATTTGCTCTCTGCTGGGCACATCATTCACAAATGAAGACTACAGTGTTCTGTTTTGGGTTTTTTTGTTTTTTGTTTTTTGTCATTTAGCTGGGACAATTAGAATTGCTTTACTTGATTCCAATGCAAATGCAAATGCCGGGTCTGAAATCAGCTAGAAAATTTGTCCACATGACCCAACATTTGCTTATATCAATGCTTTAATGATAAATATACAAAAATACTAAATTTTTAAAAAATCTCATAGACAACTCAGAAATTTCAATGACTGTATTTGTAAGCTCCAGTTTCAGAAATCATGACAAAGTAATCAGGTGCATAAGCTTTGGAGTTTAAAGTAAAAACCATGGTATTGGATCTCACCTCTACCCCTTACAAGTCTTACAATCTTAAGCAAGTTATTTTATCTCTGAGACTTCATTTTCTCACCTGTAAAACAGAACCACAGGATTTACTTTTTAGGAAAGTTGTGTTAAACAAGATGATCTCTGTAATTGCTCAAAAAATGGTACTAATTATTGTTACCAATGTCCTAGTTGACATTTGGATTGTTTAACACAGTAGCCCAAGTTCATACAACCAGAGGGTCACAGAGATGGAACAGGAATCGATTCCTCTGAACTCGATACTCTTAACATATGTTATGGTTTGAATGTGTCCCCACAAAGTTCATGTGTTGAAAACATAATCTCCAAAATCATATGTTAGTGGTATTTGGGAGGAGGGCTTTGGGAGGTAATTAGAAGTAAGTGAGATATTGAGGATGGGGCCTCCATGATGGCATTAAGTGGCTTTATAAGAAGGAAGAGCTAGCCCACTTCTGTGTTACCATGTGATGCCTTTTGTCAGGTTAGGATGCAGCAAGAAGACCACATCAGATACCAGGAGATGCTGGCACCATACTCTTGAACTCCCCAGTCTCCAGAACCATAAATTAAATAAACTTCAATTCTTTATAAATTACCCAGTCTCAGGTTTTCAGTTACAGCAACAGAAAACAGACTAAGACACCATATGTGCTAAACAGTGTAATGCCTTAAGGGCAGCTGCCTTCATTTTAAGGCTGTGCTAAAAGGGAGCTGCTATATCTGAGGGATTTAACCTTTGTAGGAAATAATTCCATCTTTAGGTTAATTCCCTGGGTGATTCTCCTAAAAAACTAATGACTTTATTCTTCGTTCACCCCCTAGTACTTACACCTGTGATTCTTAAAATGGGCTCCCCTGAACTGCAGGGCATTTGTTGATAATATAATGCAAATTCTCCAGTCCCATCCCAGATATACTAAATCATTGGTGGTGCTCCCAGCATTAAAATGTCATCTGCACTGAGGTCCTTACCAGTGTATGCCCTTGACCTCCAGAACTATGATCTAAACAAACTTCTTTTCTTTATAAAGTATTCAGCCTCAAGTGTTTCATTATAGTAACCAAAACCGGACTAATATACTTCTTATGATGAATTGAGATGCCCACAGTGATCTTGAGGGTAGAAGACATGCTAAATAAAGATGGTGAAGCAAAATGATAACAAGAGCTTGGGACATTAATAATATCTTGAGGTCAATGTATCAACCCCACACCTTCATCCCTAGACTTTAGATTACACGTGGCTCAAATAAATCCCTTTCTTATTGGAGTCACTGTTTCTCCCCCGAGGGGTTAACAATGCAGCCTCTCAAAGGTAAGACTGTGTCTTATTCATCACTGAATCTACAGTGCCTGGCACAGAGCCTGACCCATAGCATATGCTTACTAAACATTTGTGGAAGGAATAAAATAAAGAATCCTTCCTTATTATTTCTGCTACAGGAGGAATCAGAGCCCATACACTGAGCCTAAAATTGCTTTCCTAGAAAATCTGGAAAAATCACAAGAGGCTAAAAAAAAAAAAAAAAAAAATTAAAAAAATAAAGGAGAGAGAGATATCTTTTACACTTTATTTTAAACTTAAATGTCACAGTAGTAAGTTAGGCCAGGATAATATTATCCTAGCATTGAATAAAAAATAGGCACTAAATGAAGACATGTGTCACACCTGCTGAAAATCCCTCAATAGTTGCTCATCGCTCTTAAAATAAAGTCCCAACCCCCTAGTGTTTTCTGGCTTCCCAGTGCTTTTTTTTTTCTTTCTGTTTTTCTATGGGCATAACTGTAAATCCACAGATACTTGTAATAAATAATACAGAGAGGCCCCATGTATGTTTTCCCCAATGTTAATATCATCTAAAACTGCAATACAATACCACCACCAGGACCCTGAGATTTATGCAATCTACCAGTTGTATTCAATGTTCCCCAGTTTTAGTTGTATGCTTTTATGTATGTCTTTGCATGCATGTGTGTGCAAGTCTGTTTATGCTGCTATGACAAAATATTTCAGACTAAGTAATTTATAAAGAACAGAAATTTACTTCTTACAGTTCCAGAGAATGGGAAGTTGGAGATCAAGGTGCTGGCATTGGTGTTTGGTGAGAGCTGCTCCCTGCTTCCAAGATGGTGCTTTGTTGCTATGTCTTCAGTTGGCAGAACACGGAAGAGCAAGAGAACTGAACTCACTCTCTCAAGCTCATGTATTAAGGGCACCTAATCCATTTTTGAGGTTTCTGCATAACCTACAAAGGCCCCATCTCTTTGTACTATCACCTTGGGGGTTAAGTTCCAATGAGAGCACACACATTCAGACCAAAGCATTGCACGCATGTGTGTGTTTACTTCTATACCTTTTTAACATGTGTGTAGGTCCATGTGCCCATCTCCACACTCAAGATATAGAACATTTCCATCAAGTACAAGAATTCCTTGCTTTTCTGTAACCACATTCTCTTCCTTCCCACTGTGGCCCTTCTCCCTACCCCTGACTTGGGGTAGATACCAATCTGTATCCTTTTGTAAAACTTCACCATCTCAAAATGTTACATAAATGGAGTGATGTGGTATGGGAATAATTCTGGGGGATTGGGTTCCTTCTCTCAGCATAATATCTTGAAGATTCATCCAAGTTATTATGTATTGTTATGTATTCGTTCCTTTTATTGCTGAACAACACGTATGGATGGACCACGGTTGGCTTAACTATTCACCAGTTGATAGACATCTGGACTATTTATAGTTTGGGGCTTTTGCAAACAAAGTTGAACATCTGTGAACAATGAACATTTGTATACAAGTTTTTGTACAAGAACATATCACCAAGGTCTGGTCTGGAGTTGTAGCTCAGTGGTAAAAAACTTGCCTAACATGTGGGAGGCATTGGGTTTGATCCTCAGCACACAAAAATATAAATTAATAAAATAAGGTATTATGTCCATCTACAACTAAAAAAATTTTTATAAAAAAAAGAAAGAACATATAACCACTTTTCAAACCTTATGTTAGTCAACTTTCCGTATTTCAAAAATATTTGAAATAACTTACAAAAAAGGAAAGATTTATTTTTGCTCATGATTTCAAGGTTTAAGTTCATGCTTATGTGGCCCTATTGGTTTGAACCTGAGACCACACAGTACAGCATTGGTAGGAACACATGGTGGAGGGGACCTACTCACCTCAGGCTGGCCAGGAAGTAAAAGAGAGACAGGAATGGGACTGGAGTGCAAATATCCTATTTAAGGGCATAAACTCATAACCTAACTTTCTCCCATTAGGCCCCACCTCCTAAAGATTCCACCATCTCCCAGTAGTGCTACAGGCTAGTAACCAAGTCTTTCACACCTGTGCCTTGGGGGACATTTAAGATCCAAACTATAGCAAACCTGTTCTTATGATTGGGGTACTACCTCTCCAATAGATACTGCCTACTGAAGAAAGAAGCCTGAGCAATTCATTCTCTCAACCTCCCTTGCCCTTGGGGAGGGAGCTTCATCTCTACCAATCAGACACAACAATGGAAGACTGTTCGGAAGAGGGTGATGCCAGGGAGCAGGCAACCCAGGAAGTCCACCCGAAGCCAGGTGACAGCAGAGCTCCTAGGAAGCAGCAGTAGTGGTCACCAAAGCCAGTGAGCTTCTGTGTCTGGCAATGGGGTCTTTGCTGAGAGTACTGAAGGATGGTTTTGGGGGGCTTTGTTTCTGGTCATGGCCTCCATATCCCATTCTCTGGCTCTCTTGGAGATGTAAACTACCTAATATTCTTTTACACATTTATTTTCTGTGTGAATAAGCTCAAGAGGATTCTGATCTTCACAACTAAAAACCAATTCCCCTCTCTGGGTTCATTTCTAACCAGTCCTTCCATCAGTGCTCTGATATACTAACTACTTTCAGTTCCCAAATATACCTTACTAATATCAGGTTCTTCCTGATGCTTTCTATTATAGCACCTGTCACATTGTATTATCATTGACTCTTTATTCGTGTCCCTCATAGGACTGTAAACCTGGTATCCTCAGCATCTATCACCCTTCCATTGCCCTTGGTATATATGTTCAATCAAGAGTCCGATGAATGGATCACTTATCTTTATCTCTGGTGAGATGAACGAAGCTTGTGGCTAGTACTATTACAGTCACTTTACCACTCAGAACTGTTGATTTCTTAGGTTGGAGATACAGCTCGGTATTAGAGTCCATACTTAGCTCTGGATTCATTTTCCAGCACCACACACACACACACACACACACACAAACACACACATACACACACAAGAAAACAACTAAAGTTTCTTCAACTTTAAAATGGAATAACACTACAAAGAGAACCACAGTTTAAAAGTGTACAAACAAAAACAAAGATGCTCAACATTAAGGGGAATATAAATCTAAATCAAACCCACAATGACACACCAATTTATACCCCGAGGATGGCTACAGCCACAAAAAAAAGAAAACTACACACTTTGACAAAGGATGTGGAGAAATTGGAACTTTTGTGCTTTGTTGGTACAATATAAAATGGTGCAGCCACTATAGAACATAGTATGTCAGTTCCTTAAAAAATTAAAAATAGAATTACATTTCTGAGCACACACCCAAAAACATTGAGAGGTGAAATTCAAAGAGATATTTGAACATTCATGTTTATAGCAATTATTATTCATAATTGCCAAAAGGTGGAAGCAAGTACAGAAGGGGCTTGACAGGTAAGTGGATAAACAAAATTGATACACACATAAAATAGAATATTACCCAGTATTAAAAAGAAAGGTATTCTGACAGCTGCTACCATGTGAACAAATCTCGAGGACATTATGCTAAGTGAAATAAGCCAGAAAAAGACAGGTTGATACCATAAAATTTCACATATATAACATCCCTAGAGCACTCAAATTCAGAGAAATAGAAAGTAAATGGTGGTTACTATGAGGTGTGGAGAGATGGAGTACAAATTTAGTGTTTACAGATATTACATAAAAATGACATAAGGCCACTGTTTTGGACTAAGCTCCTGCCCGAGGCCCCAACAGACCATACTGAAAATCAACATGGAGTCGTTCATGCTAAAGCCCCCTGACACTAAACTAAAACTAAGTGGTGTCTGACCTTCTGAGGAATTAGGAAAGAGAGAATGCAATGAGGATGAAGCTTCCTCTGCTTTAATCCTTACCACAAAAACTAACCCCAAGCAACCTGACATTAACATTTATTTTTCTATTGTTCTATCTCCCTGTCCCCACCTTATGAAGAAAGTAAGTTTGAAATGACCAGTGTTTTTTTGTTCTCTGGTTTCTTTCTCCTCCCTCTCCCCAGTATACCCTCCCCTCCTCTTCCTCCTTCCTTCTTTTGGTTTCTTCAGCCTTCTTGTCTATAAAACCAACCCTCTCTGCTCAGTTAGTTGAAATACTCATTCTATTTTATGGAATGGAGTGTTGCTTAATTCTAGGATGGTAAGAAAAAAATAGGTAAAGGGGCTGTGGGTGTAGCTCAGTGATAGAGCATAGTGAGGCCCTGAGTTTGACCCCCTGCATCAAAAAAAAAAAAAAAAAGAGAGAGAGAGAGAGAAAGAAAGAGAAAGAAGGAGGGAGAAGGAGAGGGAGAGGGAGGGAGAGGAAGAGGGAGAGGGAGAAGGATCTTTACATTTGTTATAATTTGTCTTTGGCAATGAACATAAAATTTCAAAATTGTAAGATGAAGAGAGTTCTCTGCATGGATGGCAGTGATGATCCCCAACCATGTGAAGTTACTTAATACCACCAAATTGGACATGGAAAATGGTCAAGATGGTAAATTTTAAGTAAATTTTTTTTTTAAGTGAGAGGCAAACCACAATGAGTTTCCACTTCATATTTACTAGAATGGCTCAAACTAAACAAGCCTTACAATATTGAGCACTGGCAAAGATGTGAAGTAACTGCAATTCTAATACACTGATGCTTTGGATAAATTTTCAAAAGTTTAAACATGGACTTACCCCGTGATTCAGCAATTCCACAGTAAGGTATGTACCCGAGAGAAATGAAAGGTTACAAAAATGTCAGAGTAACTTTATCTATGTCAGTCAAAAGCTGAAAACAGGTCAAATGCTCATCAACAGATAAACAGATTTAAAAAACATTGTGGAAGATTCCTACAATGGAATACTACTCACTTTTCTTTTTCCTTCCTTCATTTTTATACCCAGGATTGAACCCAGGGGATTTTTACTACTGAGTTACACCCAAGCCCTTTTTATTTATTTTGAGACAGGGTTTTGTTAAGTGGTAGAGGCTGAACTTGAACTTGCCATCCTCCTGTCTCAGCCTCCAAAGTAGCGGGTATTATAGGCATGCATGACCATGCCTGGCATGAATACTACTAATATTTAATAAGAGGAATGAACTATTGACATACATGACAATGCATGAATCTCAAAAATATCACACTGATGGGCGCACAGGCATAACACCTATAATCCCCGTGACTCAGGAGGCTGAGGCAGGAGGATCACAAGTTTGAGGCCAGCCTCAGCAACTTAGAAAGGCCCTAAGCAATTTTGTGAGTTCCTGTTTCAAACTAAAAAATAAAAGTGGGCAGGGGAAGCCACTGGGGATGGTAGCTCAGTGGTAAAGCACCTTGGGTTCAATCGCCAGTACCCACTCCCCCCCACCCCCCCCCCCCCCACCCCCGGCAAAGAAAATTTCACTGAGGAAACAAACAAAAAGTTACAAGAGATCACATGCAATGTGATTTCATCTATACCTAGAAATTCTAGAAAAGAGTAATCTGTCATGATAGAAATTACATCATGATAGAAATCTGGGATAGGAGTTATGAGGGACTGTCTGCAATAAGGCATGTAGGAACATTCTGAAAAGGCAGAAATAGTTTATCTTGATTGGTGGCCACAGGAGTACAGTTGTTCATCAAAAGTTCTCAAACTGTACACTTAAAATATATCTAAATTGTACTTCAAAATAGTTGAAAAGCAGCTAGTAGGACACCAATGGAAAGAACATACTCAGTATTTAAACACTACGATCCCACTATTCAGCTTCAGAATAATTAGAATGTCTCATATTAAAAGTTTTGGTGCTTTTTCTGTGTTTATATGCAGCCGTAAAACAAGAGAGAAAGAAAAGGAACAGAAACTGACGTTTGTGACAGCCAGAGGGGTCTCTCGATGAAGCGGTGGAGGACGTGAGATTTGAATCTGTCCCACCACTCTGGGATAGGAGAACCTGGAGCTGCCAGGGAGTCCTGCTTGCCTCTCTCACTTACGTGTTATCATTTAATCCTCAAGTAAGTCGCTTTCATTGTACTCATGTTTACAGTTGAGCGGAGAGGCTCAGATTTACTAAATCACTTGTCACACAGCCAGTAAGTGGTAGAACTTGGACTTGAACCTAAATCTGTCTCCAAAGTCTATATTCTTTTGGCTACAAAGCTGGAAAGTGAAATGCTATATTTATAACCCTTGGGTCCTGACTACCCGAGCCTGTTTCCCCTGTTTTATAATGATTGGAGTCCCCAGAAGAGTCTCTGAATTGTGTACATCTTCAATTTACATGAGAATAAGACTGGGGAGCAGTCCATTGTTACTGGAATTGGTGAGGATCTGCTGGGGTTTTCTTTCTGGATTTTTCTTTTTTTCTCTCAGCCACATACTTGTTTTTATTTATGGTGGTGTTCAACACAGATCAAGTCCATAATATGAGAAGCTAGCATGACTCAAAGCATAAATACCCAAACACAATGTGCAACCCAAAACAGACATAGGACATTCAGATATGAAAAAAATGGAAGGACCCATGTGCACCCACAGTAACTTGACATCTGGTAGTTCTGCTCATTCCCATGTTGGCTTCCAAAGATATTAAAAGTCAGCTTTGGTTATTAAGACTACCATGGTCATTTGGATACTAAAACATCTCAGCATCCATGTGTGTCCATATGAGCCAAAGACTTTATGGAGTGTCTCTTTCTATAAAGCTTTCTCTGTGCTGGGCAGTTATAAAAGATTTGCTTTCCAAAATCAAAACTACTTTAGGGCTAACCTAAAGGCTAACCATCTAAAGTAATCCCCAGGTTGTAATCTTTACACATATTGACTGCTGCTGACAGATCTTGTGACTGCTCACTTCATTCTAGTAACTGGAGTCTTTGGGCTTGGTTTTACACTTTTGCTCAGTAAGATCTGTTTAAGAGTCTGGACCTCAACAAGCTAAATTCCAGTTCACCCTCAACACACCAGATACATAGGTTGGCATATTAGTTATATCTGTTATGATTCTTTCAACTATGTTTTAGTTCATTTTCTGTTACTATAATGAAATATCTGAGAGTAGATACTCTGCAAAGATAGGATGTTTACTTAGCTCACAGCTTGGGAGGATGAAATTCAAACAATGTGGCACAAGCTCAGTTTGACTCTGGTGAGGACTATGTGGCAGATGGATCATGGTGGGAGCCCATGAAAGAGAGAGTCATCACATCACAAGACAGGAAGCCAGAGACAAACTCCAACAAACTATATTACTCCCTTCTGAGGGACGTGTCCCCAGTGACCAAATTAACTCCCACTACGCCTTACCTCTTAAAGATCCAACCATCTCTTAATATCACCTCACTGGGGACCAAGTCTCTAACAGATGAAAAAAATAACACATCTAAACCATAGTAATCCACAAGAAGAATTTATTGATGTATGGAACTGAGGCATTCATAGGGAACTGACTCCAGATGGGGCTTGTTCCTATGGATCCCACCTCTTACCAAGGCCCCAGTTACTTTTACCCTCAACTCTCCCTTCTGTGGGGCCTCATTTACCTGAGAAGGGTCAAAATGCACAAAAATGCTCTGGATTTTGTGGCAGCAAAATGACTGCCATGGTTCCAGGTTGCAGATTATCACAGCACCACACCCGGAGGAAGAATATCTTCCAGGAATTTACCGAAGACATTTGTTACAGTTTGGATCTGTAATGTCCCCCCCGCAACCCCCAAAAATTCATGTGTTAGGCAATGTGGAATGTTCAGAGGTGAAATGGTTGGCTCATGAAGGCTGTAACCTCACCAATAGGTTAATCCATTTGATGGATTAATAATTTGAATGGATCACCAGATGATAACTAGGCAGGTGGGGCATGGCCTGAAGTCACTTGGGGCATACCCCTGGGGTCTATATCTGTCCCTGGCTCATTGCCCACCTCCCAACCCTCTCTGCTTCCTGATTGCCACAAACTCAGCAGCTTTCCTCTGCCAAATCCTTCTGCCATTATGTTTCTGTCTTGGAGTCACCTGACCATGGGCAAAATCCTCTGAAATTGTGAGCCAAAATAAACAGTTCCTCCTCTAAGTTGCTCTTGTCAGGTATTTGGTCACAGTGACAAAAAGCTGACAACATAACATTTTTACTTAAGATCCTGAGAATGCATCTTGGACACCCTTGGCTTTGGTTTGTTCCCAAGTGTAGCCCTGAGTCAAACACTGCAGGAGGTAAGCACATTCCTGTGCCGAGTCAGAGCCTGCCCTGGGTGGATAAGTCCTATCAAACCTTATGACTGAGAATGGGGTGGAATAAATCCCCCAAAAAACAATCAGGGTACTGTGGGTAGGAGAAGATGAGGCTGGCTCTGGAAGGAAACTGGTGTATTTCTTTCAGAACAGCATCCTCCAGACTTTGAATTGACCAACTGCTGTGGCTTGGATATAGTTTGAGCATGTCTCCCAAAGGTCCATGTTTTAGGAGATTGGTCCCCACTGTGGCAGTGTAAAGAGGTGGGGGAACCTTTCAGAGCTGGGACCTAATAGGAAGTCAAAAGGCCCTTCCTCATGCTTTGGCTCTCTCTTGCTATGTGATCTCTCTCTTTCCCACAGATTCCCACCATGATGAGATATAGTGAAAAAAGCCCTTGCCAGAGTTAGTGCCATGCTCTATGAACTTTCAGCCTCCAAAACCATGAGCTAAATAAACCTCTTTTCTTTATAAGTACTCAGCCTCTGGTGTTTCATTTTAGTAACAGAAAACAGACCGATTCACTAGCTTAACCCTGAAGTATTCAAGGGTGCACTTTGTCAGTCCTTCATTGATGAAACTCCCTTCCTCATTTGCCACTGTTGATGCATCTTGAAATTCTCTACATTCATTGTCCTTGACCCTGCCTGTCATCTGAGTATACCAAAGTGGATCATTTTACACTTACTAATTCTCAGGGGATTCTAATTTGATGGATGGGGGGTAGGGTGCAGGTCTCTGTAGCTCACAAAGCCTCATGAGCAACTTTGATGCAGCAGCCCTGACAGAGAACCGCTACCTCTGTCTTTTGGAGCAGTACCCTTCTCTGGTCCCTTTATTCATTCTGCAGGTAGGTGTGAGAAACTCTGGTAGGTGAACAAGATGAACAAGGCAGATAAGGTCATTGTCCCTATGAAGCTTTCATTTCAGTGGAGAGAGACAAAAAAGCAAATAAATATTTAAAAGGGTTCAGGTTGTACTATGAGATCCAAAGAAATGAATCAGGATGAAGCAATAGTCAGGAGACATAGAGAGCTGCCATAGATAGGATGGTCAAGAATGGCTGCCCTGGGAGGTGGTGATCTGGGAGGAGCAGATCCCAAACAGGTGTTTTTTGTTGCTATAACCAAATACCAAACTTTGGTAATCTACAAAGAACAGAAGTTTGTATAGCTCATGGTTCTGGAGGCCAGGGAGTAAAAGAGCATGGTGCCAGCTTCTGGCAAGGGCCCCGTGATGCACCACAACAAGGAGAGGCAGAGCAAGCATGCTAACTGGGGCCTCTCTCCCCTGCTTTATTAAGCAGTTAAGGCTTTCACTTTCATGACCTCATCTAATCCTTCTAAAGGCCTCACTTCCAGATAATATCACCATATGAGTTTGGGGTTTTGTTTTCAACATATGAAATTTGAGGAGAAAACATCCAAATCATAGCAAAAAAGAAAACATTCATTGCACCCAAGGAAAGACGAAGGTTGTAGATCAGATCTGTCCTGAGTCAGGACAGGAAGGGCAAGGGATGAGATAATATGGGAAGACCACAGTTTGCTGGGCCCTGTGGGCAGCAAGTAGGACTTCAGATTTATGCTTAATGCAACGGGATTCCTTCCAGTTTCTTCATCTTCCTGAGCACCTGTGTATTTTTTTATGAGCTGCTGTTTTTCACCTGCCCTGTATCTGTGGCTCTCCAACCTACTCTTCTTATTTTACCTGAAGGAATCTTGGTTACTCTCAGTTGGCAACACAGACTTCTCTCCTGGGCTTTGGACTCAGGTATCAAATATCTGCTAGACCCTCCAGCCGCTATCTCATGAGCTCCTCAAACTTGTTCAAAGCTCTCCAGCATTGTCTCATTGATCTTTCCCATTCCTTATATCTCCAGCTCAGTTGCTAACACTACCTGTCACCCAGAAAACCAACTACCTGGAGACCAGCGTGTCACAGTGAGTTCTTCCCTCTGTCCTGCCAGCTTCAGCCAATCAGGTCTTTCAAACTCCTAAGCATTCCTCAAACCTGTCTCTTTTCCTCATTGTCTTCATGTCTTAATCCATTCTTTATTGCAATAATAGTAGAGTCTGGATAAGTTATAAAGAAAAGATATATTTATACTTATTTGGATTGTGATTCTGGGCCAAGGTCAAAGGGTCACATCTGGTGACGGCTTTCTTATTTGGAGAGTCCCAAGATGATATAGGGCATCACTTGATGAGAGACCAGGAGCACGTGTATATTGTCATGGTCTCTCTGCCTCTGTGTGTGTGTGTGTGTGTGTGTGTAGTACTGGGGATGGAACCAAGGACCTTGTGCATGCTAAGTACCCACTCAACCCCTGAGTCACACCCCAGCAACTCTCTCCTCTTACCATCATCAGTGTTTCATCGTGGTGGGGATTAGGGGGTTCCCTGATGACTTTATCTAATCCTAAACACTTCCCACAGGCCCCACCTCCAAACACCATAGTCAGATTAAGTCCCCCCCCCAACACCTCACTGCAGCATTAAATTTCAATCTAAGTTTTCTGAGGGGATAAATAATGTTCAGATTATACCACCTGCCTTAGTTCATAGTCACAATGACTCTTGGAAATCAATAAATAGTATTAATCACTATCCTTTATATCAAATTGAGGGTCTGAGAAGTCACTTCCCCAAAGTTGCACAGATAGATGGTCACTAAGAAAACCAAGATGGAAATCCAGATGACCATATAAACCATATGATCACAGCTCTTCCCTGGGGAGCTGCAGCAGATCCCTGATCACACCCCCTACCTGAGTCCTGTTCCCCTCAAATATGCTCTTCACACTGCCACCATGGTGAACTCACTAAGATATGAGCCTGCCTGGGATGCACCTGAAAAAGTCAAAACTCCTGCTCCTGGGGTGTTAGAATCCATTTTTTACCTCCCTTCTTCCCCCAGTCCCATTTTCCCCAGCCTTGGCAAGATGCCCAAGCTGAAATAACAAGAGATGCCTTCAGAATGGGATTCAAGGTATCAGAGATGAGGTTTGGCGTACCAAACACATGGAAGGAATGCAAAGAGGGCCACTGTCTAGGTTTTGTAAAATATCTGGACCTTGCAGATGCCTCTCCCAATGGCCCAGGACCACTCATCCTGGATCCTCTCACAAGCAATGCAGGAGAAAGGAGGAAGTTTGGCTTCTGGGGAAGGAATTTGGAAGTACTAGCAGGGTGGAGGGGGGCTGCCCAGAGAGAGATAAAGAAGAAAAGGTCAAGGCAAAATGCCTAACTGTAAAGGAGTGGGCAGTGGTCCAAGTACATGCACCAGGAGCTGGGCAAGGAAGGGGGACAAAACAGAACTACCTCTGAATACTGCAGGCAACCTGTATGCCATCAGGTCAGGAGGTTCAACCGGCACCAGAAGAGGAGAGCCATGTCACATCATTCCCTGGGGGCCAACGTGTATTCAATGGCTCATGCTAAGGCTGTTGGGTAATGTGTCTCTCCTGCCACTGGGAGGGGACCACAGAGCTGCAAAGGACCCTCCATGCTCCGTTCTCTACCTGCTCACCGCTTCACCTCTCACTGTATTCCCAGTACCCATCCTTCCACTCCTACAGGGTCTGCCTGCTCTTGGTTCTGAGCCATGCCATGCAATGATTTCACCCCATAAAACATTTCTCCTCCCTCCTTCCTCCTGGCTACTGTCTTTTCATTCTTATAAAAACATTAGCATGATTGAGTGTTATTATAACGGATAGAAAATAGAACTTATTGCAGGTCTTTTTCAGGCTCAAATGGCTTAAATAAAGTACATGGAACATGGTAGGTACTCAGTGTTAGTTCCCCTTCTCTGCCCTTGACACTCAATGCTAGACTCATTGGATAACTGTGTGTTGAATGCTATCAACAGAATCTGATAGCATGGTTTCTTCCCTTCTTCCTTGACCTCCCTTTGCCACGTAACCTGAGTGTAATTTCTCTTTTATTATGCATTGGACGTAATGTGTTTTCCATGACGAGGAGTAGGCAGGAGCTATCATTTACTATGCGTCCACTCTGCCTGGCCTTCACTAGGTGTTTTCTAAGTAGTATCTTGGTTAATACTCACAATGACTCTTTGAGGTCAGTAGTATTACTTGCTATGCTATATATAAGCAAATTGAGACTCTGAGAAGACAAATTATCAGCCAGTCACTGATATTCCAGGACAGAAACCCAGTCTTTCAGATTCCAAAGCCCAGGTTTTTCTAATAGATTCCATTCCTTATCATGAAAAATACTATATAATGATTACAGTAGTAAAAACAGTTAACACTTGGTGATTACTTATCAGCTGGAAACTTGTAGCTCAGTACATGTACTAATTTAATTAACTTTTGCAAATGTCAGGTGACAATGTTACTATTATTATCCCATTTTAAGAAAAGTAAAGTATAAAGAGGTGAAGAAGAACTTGACCAGGTCTCTGAGCTGAATCTGTGTTTGCACAGACAGCACACAGTCTTTACTGTATCTCCTTCCTTCCATGAACATAAAGTTGGTGAGCGAACAAGAGAGGACAAATGCAGAGGTTTACAAACTGGGATGTGCTACAGGGAGGTGAGCTGTTAGGTTGAGAGTCAAGTGGGAGCATGTTCCAAATGGTCTCAGGGTTTGAAAACCAGTGATTAAGAGCATGGTTCTCCTGGAACTCTGAATGTACAGTGGAGACCATCACCCCAGGCTAAATCCCCAAGGCCACAAGGAGGACAAAGGGACTGAGAGACTGAAGTTTGTCACCCATCCCTGGAGAGCTACAGAATCATGAGCCTTACAGAGATGATTAGTAGCCCAAGAGATCACAGACGGTCTCTTCCAACCAGCAAATGGAGCTGGCAGACTTGAGCCATCCCTCGGGAGTGTGTCACCATGATGTCACCTTGTTTATTTCCCTCGTGGGAACTGGGGCCCACAGGGGTTTGATGAACCACTGGCCTCAGACAGCAAAATGACAATGCTTTGTAACTTATTCTATCCCCATCAGGAGCTCCTCATCTGAAACACACTCAGAAATAAATCACATAGCTGCTTAATCTTTGCTCTGATTCTGCGATTTAGAAGCAATTCTGTGTCACTTCCCCTCAATCACTAACCATGTCCCTGCTTAAGGGCAGGGTGACAATCACTCATGTAGACAACATGTATGCACTAAGAGTTGTTCCCAGCCCTGATAGCAGACTAGCTGATCAAGAATAAGAATGAGGGCTGGGGATATAGCTCAGTTGGTACAGTGCTTGCCTTGCAAGCACAAGGCCCTGGGTTCGATCCCCAGCACTGAAAAAAAAAAAAAAAAAAAAAAAAAAAAGAATAAGAATGATATGGTCCCAGAAATTTAGAAACTGATTCTAGTAGAGAAGGGAGACATTTAAGAAATAATTAAAATTGTTTAGGGGTTTTATAAACAAGAGACATAGAAAACTATAAAAAGCAAAACACAGGGGTCCCAACTCAGTCCTGGGAGGGCAGAGGCTATTCCCTACAGAAGAGACACCAAAGCTGAGGCCAGGAGGTTAAGGAGGAGTCAAATAAAAGAAGGTAAGAACAGCACCTGTGAAGGCTGCAGACGGACAGCAAAGCCCAAGGAATGAGACCATGCCAGCTGTCTGGAGCTTAGAGAGCAAGTAGGAGAGCCCCGTGAGGTAAGGCTATATATAGGATGTCTTGGTAGGGGCAGCTCCTATGGGAACCTGGAGCTGAGAAAAGTTGTTAAGGGGTTTAGGGTTTTTTGTTTTGGGGGTTTTTTTTGGTTTGTTTTGGTTTTGGTTTTTGGGTTTTTTTTTAAGAGCAAAGGAAACATTCAAGGATTTTAGCAGGGAGTGACATGATCATCTGTATGTGTGTGTGTGTATTTATTTAGGTGCTGGAGACTGGACCACAGGTCTCATGCGTGCTAAGCACATGCTGTGCCAGGGGGCTACACCCCAGCCCTGCATATTTTTTCTGGTGCTGGGGAACCCAGATCCTCGCATGTGCTAGGCAAGGGCTCTATCACTGAGCTACACTCCCATTGCTCCTGTGTGTATATAATTTTTTTTTTTGTACTAGTGATTGAATCTAGGGGCACTATACCACTAAGCTACATCCCCAGTTCTATTTTATTTTTTATTTTGAGATAGGGGCTTGCTGAATTGCTGAGGCTGCCCTTGAAGTTGCAATTCTCCTGCCTCAACTTTCTGAGTCAATGGGATTACAGTCATGTGCCACCAAGCCCTGCTATGGTTCAATAAATGTTAATTCCTCTGCCCTACCCTAGTTCTTCCACCTGCTGGGTCTGAGCATAAAGACTAAACCCAAATTCTATTAATCAAGTTTAAGAAATCAAGTTTTGATGCTGAGTGTATGGCTCAGTGGTAGCGTGCTTGCTTAGCATGCATGAGGCCCTGGGTTCAATCTTCACTATCACAAAAAGAAACCAAGGGGGATAAAAAGAAGAAGAAGAAAAAAAAATGGAAAACATTCCTGAGTAGAAAACTCACACAAAGTTGGTGGATCTAATATTTTTAGAACTTATCAATTGTAGTAATTCTGGATGGACAAGTTGCTGACCTCCCAGGAAGCATTTTTTACTTAAGGAAATAAATTAGCCTCCTTGTCAAACAAAGGTTGTTTTCTTCTCTATAATGTAAGTAACTGCCTACCCTTCTCCCCAAAGCCTGGAAGTCAGTCTATGCCATTTCTCACATTGACCTAATAGCTAATGAGTCTAATATTACAAGACTTGCTTAAGGACAGTCCCTGCTGGTGCTACTGCTAGAATCTATGAAGCACCAGCTCCACACTTCCTCCTGAGCATGACCACCAAGCTGAATTAGCTGTTTTCTTTTCAGTTCACAAGAACTTGGTTGTCAAGGACAATTCTGCATGTTAGACATTTGCTTCTTTTTCATATCCATATCTTTTCATTCTAGATTCACTTCTGTCCTTTTACAAAAAAATAACAGGTTTTATTCTTCCCTCTATCCCTTTAAGTCATTTTCACTTTAGTATTTTCATTTTATCTGCAATGAATTTCTCTTTTTCAGGACTGGGTAGATCAAACCCAGGACCTCATGCAAGCAAGGGGCCTGAGTTGGCTTTGCACCTTGCTTGATGCCCTGGTCATGCTTGTGATGACACAAAGTCCCAGTTCCTGGTCACCTCTGTATCCAACACCTACCCAGTGCCCCTGGGCCATTTATCACATATGTATCTCTTTCATTTCTGCTCCACAGAGATATTATATTTTTAAGAATGGCTATGCTTTTTTCTCTTTTCACAACTATCTATCATTTCATATACTTGGAGCATCAGAAACCCTCTTAAGTTCACAGAGGAAGAAATACAATCGATTAACAAATATATGAAAAAAGGTTCAACATCTCTAACAATTAGAGAAATGAAAATCAAAATTAAGATTTCATCTCACTCCAGTCAGAATGGCAATTATCAAGAATATAAGCAACAATAAATGTCGGCGAGGATGTGGGGGGAAAAGGTTCACATACATTGCTGGTGGGACTGCAAATTGATGCAACCACTCTGGAAAGCAGTATGGATATTCCTCAGAAAACTTGAATGGAACCACCATTTTACCCAGCTATCCCACTCCTAGGTTTATAGCCAAATAACTTAAAATCAGCATACTACAGTGACAAGCCACATGTTAATAGCAGCTTGATTCACAAAAGCTAAACTATGGAACCAACCTAGATGCCCTTCAACAGATGAATGGATAAAGAAAATGTGGTATATATACCCAATGGAATATTACTCAGCTTTATAGAAGAATGAAATTATGGCATTTGCAGGTAAATGGATGGAGCTGGAGAATAGCATGCTAAGAAAAATAAGTCAAATCCCCCCCAAAAAACAAAGGTTGACTGTTTTATCTGATCTGTAGATGCTAATTCACAATGGGGGTCTAGAGATAAATAGAGGTACTTTGAATTAGGCAGAGGGGAGTGAAGGGAGGGGATGGGATATGCAGGTAGGAAAGAGAGTGGAATGAATTGTACACCATTACCCTATGTGTATATGTAATTATACCACCAGTGTGATTCTACATCATGTACAAGCAGAAGAATGAGAAGTTATACTCCATTTATGTATGATGGGTCAACTAATTAGGAAAAAAAAAGAAACACTCACAGGGTTTATACAGTTGACACTACCTTTTTGCCAAAGTCAACTGTCAAATGACAGATCTAGGATTTGAACTTCAGTCTACTGATACCAAGGCTTTCATCTGGAACACTAAGGAATACAGCCCCATACACCCTCCATTGTCCTTGTACAAAATATGTTCTCAGTTAATTTTTTTTTTAGTATCATAACCTTAGACTCTGTTGGTCAGCTTTCCATTACTATGACAAAAATCCCTGAGAAAAACAACTTATAAAAAGGAAAGGTTTATTTTAGCTCATTGTTTCAGAGGTTTCAGTCCATGGGCAAATTAGCTCCATTGCTTTTGGACCTATGATGAGGCAGCACATCATGGTGGGAGCACATGGCAGAAGAAACTGTTCATCTCATGGGAACCAGGAAGGAAAGGGGATTTAGAAAGAGAACAGGGAAAAAGGGTCCAATATCTTCTTCAAGGGCACACCCCCAAAAACCCAACTTCCTCCCTCTTGGCGCCACTTCCTAAAGGTTCCATTACCTCCCTCACCAGAGACTGGGGACCAAGCTTTCAACACACCATCCTCTGGGGGACATTTGAGATCCAAACTATAGCAGAGTCTCATCACTGACTTAAATTTATTATAAACCTCCTTTGCTTCTTTCCCCCTAAATCGAATACAGTGTCCTCTGTTTTAGTGATATAAGATAAGTAACTGGTTCAATGGCACCTGTCTGAAATCCCAGTTACTTGGAAGATTGAGGCAGAAGGATCACAAGTTTGAGGCCAGCCTGAGCAACTTAGGCAGACCCTGTCTCAAAATACAATAAAGAGGGATGGGGTGTAGCTCAAGGGCAGAGCACTTGCCTAGCATGTGTGAGACCCTGGGTTCAATCCTTAGTACCACCCCACATAAACAAAGGCAAGATAAGTGAACAACTGACTTTCCTGCCTATCCATGGTAAACATCACAACCAGTTAGAGAACTTTCTCTTCTTGCTCCTACCTTTCCACATGACTCTTCTTATATCACACTTCAAGCATGGCTTTTGATTGATGAGCATTGGGCCCTCCCAGTATAGACATAAATTTCTCCTTAACTATTTGGTTGTCCTAAAGCTCTTGAAAGATGACACATAGAAAAACAGATATATTAGTTTCATGTAGTGGTCTCCTTCTGTTGTCCTGTAATTTTTATTTCTACTCTAATTTTGGCCTAAACCATGAAAAACAAACACATCTAGAAATAATGCAGTTCTGTGATCCTGGGTTATTTATAAACAGTCTCCAACTGAGAATCTTTGCTACAATTTCCTATAATGATCCTTTACATTTGAATAACACTCCATTCATCTCTCTTGGTTTCACATCAAACTAAGGAAGTATGATTATTCATTTATTTTATAGATGAGGAAACTGAAGCATATTGGTTAAGTAACTTGGCTAATGCCACAGAATGGATAAGGGGCAGAACTTGGTCCCAAATGGGGATCTTTTTGATTCTAATCTTTATATTGTCTAGTAGATCAGTACTCTTTCTACATCAGTTTGTTTTTCTAAAACATTACTTTTCAAGGCCTGAAGCATGAAGATAAACTTTGTTGTCATTTTAGTTTCAATATTATTATGTTTGAATAAGAAGGTAGAACATTTGTGGAATCACTGACTTACATTTATTACAGGCTTCTTTGTTTTGTTACATTTTATAGGTACAATTCTGTGTATGCCTGAGGACAGGGACTACTCTGCATCCTCGGTGCTTAGGAGTATCCAGGTCTTGACAAGTTTGCAGAGCTTCCAAATACTTAACCTTCTAATGTCATACAACCTGAAGGCTCAGGTTTACCAGCAGTCAAGGTCCCAATGTCATATCATCTTACTCTTTTCAGTAAAGACAACTGGGTCTTGGGGTGCAGTTTAGTGTAGAGTACTTTCCCGGCATGCACAGGGCTGTAGGTTAAATCCCCTATACTGCAAAACAACAAAATCAAACAAAAGTTCAATAAAGACAAGTGGATAAATGTATGACCAAATTTGAGTTGGGCTTAAGTTTTTTCACATATGATGCACCTCAAATCATATTCACTTTTTCTCCCTAAAACGCAGCTTTTAAAACTCAGTGATCCTGAATGTTAGCCAGGAAAATACAGCCATTGTCAGATCACGATTTGTACAAAGTGCTTCGTGACTCAGTCAACCATCAGCTGACCTCACCACGCAAAGCTCGGCTGGCCTCACCCCTCCTGTGGTTTTGCTGCACTGTTTTTGTAGCTTTCACTTAAAATAATATTTGCTAGAGCCTTCAATGGAAACAGGCCTTTGTTCTCTTCCTATTGTCCCTCCTGCAGAACTGACAATACAATACAAGCCTACTCCAGCTCTGACGCCTACTGGGCTCTCAGCTTTTACTGCTCCTGCCATTACCCCCAAATATACACCACGGGCAACCATGTGTAAATCACCATTTTTGGTATTATGGTCCCCATAGTAGCCACTGCATATTGGGCCCTTTCTATGGAACGTGTACTCTACTGAGACTTTACATAAGTTAGTAATTCATGTAATTTTAAGTGTCTAAACAACTTTATGAAGTTGATATTACAATTTTATTTTTATATGTAATGAAATAAAGACTCAAGGAAGTTAAGAAACTTATCCAAAGACACAGAGCTATGGGAGGAAAAAACAGAATTCAAAACCAGAATATTTTTGGTGTTGAATCCTCAGGACAGCCCATGTTAAATCTAAGTATGTATACTTACACACTAATACAACTACAGAAAGATACAAGTTGAACTAAGTTGCAGCTATTTGATGTAAGATCATATTTTGTAGATATTCAATCATTTGTTAATGATTTTATTGTTTTCTTTTCACCTTTTGAAGTCAATATTTTTGGAGGGACTGGGGGGTTGTAGCTCAGTAGTAGAGATATGCTTAGCATGTATGAGGTCTCGGGCTCCATCCCTAGACCAAAAAGTAAATATTTTTGGTGTATCCAACAGGGGCCAACCTGAACCAACACAGAGATTTGACACAGCCTGTGTCAAATAAAGGTATATATACCTACATACACATATGTATACATACGCACACACTTACTGGTAAATTCTTTAAAAAAATTTTGTTTTAGTTGTAGATGGACACAATACCTTTATTTGTTTATTTTTCTGTGGTGCTGAGGATCAAACCCAGTGCCCCACACATGCTAGGCAAGTGCTGTATCACTGAGCCACACTGAGTAGAAGAATAAAAAAAGAGGTACAGTTTTTGGTTATTGTTTCATTCTGTTTGTGGTATTAGGAATTGAATCCCAGGGCACTTTAACACTGTGCTACATCCTCAGACCTTTTTATTTTGTATTTTGAGATAGGGCCTCACTAAGTTGATAAGGCTGGCCTCAAAACTGAGATCCTACTGCCTCAGGATCCGGAGTCCCTGGATCACAGGTGTGTGCCATCGTGCCTGGCTCCTAGAATATGCTTTTAAATTAAACTTTTTATTTTGAGTTCATTGTAGACTCACGTGCAGTTGTAATACATAATAGAGATTCTGTGTAACCTTTACTCAGTTTTCCCCAATGGTCATATCTTGCAAAGCTATAGTACATTTTCCCAATCACGCTGTTTGAATAGATAAAATTCACTGATTTTAGCTCTTATTTGATGTAAGAATACTTTTTTTCCTAACACTTATCACCCACATATGACAAAATTCATCCACTGATTTTAGTATATTTGCAGAGTTGTACAACCATCACCACCAATTCCAGAATATTTCATGGCCTCAAAAAGAAACCCCCCCATTCATTAGCAGTCACTTCTTCCTTGTCCCTCCCCACCAACCCTAGGCAACCTTTAGTGTACTTTCTGTCTCTATACTTTTGTCTATTCTGGGCATTTACTATAAATGGAATCATGCCATATGATATGTGGTCTTTTGTGTCTGGTTTTGTTCCTTCAGAAAATGTATTCAAGGTTGATCCATGTTGTGACATGTATCAGAATGCCATTTTTTTTTTTTTTTTTTTTTTTTTTTGGTACTAGGGATTGAACTCAGGGGCACTTAACCACCAAGCCACATCCCCAACTCGTTTTTGTATTTTATTTAGAGACAGAGTCTCACTGACTTGCTTAGCACTTCAATACGTTGCTGAGGCTGGCTTTGAACTCATGATCCTCCTGCCTCAGAATGTCATTCATTTTTAAGGCTGAATAATATTTAATGGATGGAATATGCAACATTTTATTTAATCCATCCATCAGTCAATGTACATTTACATGGTCTCTCATTTTTGCTATTACAAATAATGCCACCATGAATATCACTGCACACAATTTTCTGTGGATAAATACTTTCATTTTTCTTGCATAGGTACTTAGGTGTGGAATTACTGGGTCACATGATAACTACATTGAACTGTCAACTGTTTTTTACAGTGTCATCTTTGTGCTACATTTCCATCCAAAATGGATAAGGGCTCTGATTGCTCCACACTAGTCAACACTTGCTGCTGTCTGTTTATCCTAGCCATCATGGTGGATAAGAAGGGCTATCTCACTGAGGTTTTGATTTGCATTGCCCTAATGACTAACAGTGTTGAGTATTTTTTATTTACTTACTGGCCATTTTAATATCTTCTTTGGATGGAGTTAGAATATTTCAAAAATCCTGAATATACTCAATGGTAAACTGAATATGACAATATATTTCCTGCAGTTTGATGTTAGAACAGAAGAAAAAACATGTACTTTATTCACTTGCATACTCATTCAGATATCTTTTGAGCACTGGTCTATTCCACCTATCAGGAGGTACAAAGATAAAGAAGAAATCAGAGAGCCAATCATAAAAGGTGGTATAGAAGAGTTTGCTTCTGACTCAACTAATTATCCAGATGGTTCATCTCCCTTCCTGGCAGGGGCAGAAAGGCAATGAGGCAAGGTCCCTGATCTCTAGCACAGTATGTACAAGGGCATGACCGGTGATGTCAGAGATGAGGGGGAGTAGAAGCAGAGGATGAAGACAGGGACAGAAAGAAATGTGAACCAGGTCACAAAGACCCACACTAAGAAGGAGCCACCTACACAGTGAATTTTGAGATACTTTTATAAGCACAAGAGTGATGGGATTGGATCTGAGTCTTAAGGGGTCACTCTGAGACAACCAGGTACATGGATTAAGGGGCCATTGAGCTTTTTCTATGAAACATCAAATGGTATATATTTGTGGCCTTGTAGGTCATATAGTCTTCATCACAACTTTTCTACTCTTTTTGTGGCATGAAAGCAGCTATAAGACAACTCTTAAATGAATGAAGTTGGTGATGTTCTAATAAAAATTTACTTACAAAGCCACCTGGGGTGGATTTTTCCTAGAGGGCCATAGTTTAATGACTTCTAGATTAGACTGGAAAGAATGAAAGCTAACAGACTTCTGTTCTGACTATCTGGAAATTCTCTCACTGGTGGTAAAAATCAAACTGTCTTTGAGGCAGAGCTTACCTTCAGACCTCAGAAGGATTCAGTCCTTGAACATAGGCTTTGCATTTCCTAATAAGCAATGCAGAGCCCCTAAGCTATGCCAAAGTATATCACTCATTAGGGTCACTGTAGTGACTTAGGAGATATGATAATCCTGCCCAGGAAAGGAGAAGCCTTGAAAACTAAGGAGAAAGTCTTGGAAAAGCACCATTTGACTTGACAAATGGGAATGCTTTATTCCAGATATTTTAAGTAGTCTTTGTTTAGGGTACTCATAGAAGTGGGAGGGGTGTACAGTTAGTTGGTCCTGGACTCTAGGAGTTGGAGAGTCAGGAGCAGGTGACCCTCCTGGCCTAGCTTGGGCTGTACAGACTCTTTCTCCATGCCTGTTGTCATCTTTGCACAATGACTTGCTACCTTTGTGTGCACACATCTAATCAGTCTGTGGGGAATGGAGACATGGAGAAAGGTTTAGAAGCATATGAACAGTCCTATTAAACACACTCTGCAGCTGTGCCTGGAGGTCAGCCTGCAGTTCGAAGGTTCCTGCCACTCTATTTATACCTCCTATGTGACCCTGGTCAAGCCCCTTCCCTTCTCTGGGCAAAAGAAGGGGGCTGGGCTACATCACTGGTTCTTAGCTGGGATTTCCCCAAGGGAGTAACGAGGTCGAGGTTGACTTGCAAGTATTTGCAGGCTTTCAAAAAACTATTTAAAAGACTGTCTGCTGACAAAAGCTGTCAAGTTTCTTTGCTCTTAGCTAGGATTATGTCAACCCAGGTAGTAACACTGGTTAGGGCAAGCCGATCAGAAGCTCTGATTGGCTACAGGTGATGTAATAGGAATTTCAGGAACATGATTGGCCAGCAGCTTCTCACCAGCGGAGCTACAAACCAGGAAGATGTTGGATGCTAAGGCAGCATGCTCCAGGGTGCAGGGTTGGGGAGAGACAACCAACTAATGTCTTTTAAAGCACTGGGTTCATGTTTTAAGTAATAAAGAGGGCTCCCAAGGTAATGGAAACTATGCACCATTCCTAAAGTCCTCTGGGTTATTTGTATTACTTCTGCCTCCCTCCATGTCCCAGGTGTCTCACTCCCCAGAGGGCTGAGCTGAGGCTTGCAGACAAGTGCTGACACGTTCCCCCTGCACTCCCAGTCCCCTCCTCTCTGCCCAAACCTGCTTTCTGCAGCCCCAAAGCTGGCACTCAGCCCTCCACCCCCAGCTCAGCAGCCTCTACCAGGTGTGGACCCTGGCCCTTCTCTTCTGGGGATGGCCACAATTCCAGAATCTCAAGCTATGGCCTCTGCAGTGACAGGCACCCTCCACACCCACACTTTATGAATTCTCCAAACAGAAGGCAGGAATAAAAATAACAAGGAACATAAACCTGTGGGCACAGTTGAGAGAGGAGTGTTTTCTTTAACAAGGAAGAGTCAGGAGGATTGGGGACTGGCTTACCTGGTGAGTCACCGCACATTCGCTCCTTTTGGCTGGCTACCAAAAGAGAATGCAATAGCCTGTGGCCTCAGGGGAGGCATGTAGGGCATTTTAGAGAGGCCCTGGGTTTGCAGAAGAGAGCAGAACAGTGTGGTAGGAAAGCCACTGGGGCCTGGGATTCTATACCTGGCTTCCACAAACTTGTCTGTATGACTTTGGACTCCCCTCTGAATCTCTGTTATTTGCTCTGTTATAGGGGGAAGAGAACTAAGTGGTTTCCAGGTTTTTTCCAGCTCAGTCTGTCCCTTCTAATGGAACACCAGTGTTTAATGAGGCTGATAATATTAACAATACCTATGAAGCCACCTACCTAAGGTTAGGACTGTGCTGCTGGCTTTGCACGGGTAATGTGAATCTCCAGATACCCTGCAAGTAAGGTGATTATTTTTCCCACTTTCCAAAATAAGTAAGCATCAGAATGTAGCTTAGTGATAGAGCACTTGCCAAGCCTGTGTAAGGACCTGGGTTCAATCTTTGGTACTGAAAAAAAAAAAAAAATCAAACTTAGTTCTTTTTGACTCCAAAGACCCTAAAATATGATTTGTTTGGAAAGAGGGGGGAGCTAATAATTAACATTTTGTCAATTTTAAGTTGTTCTCCCAACATTTTTCTTCGACGGCTACTATCAAGTACTGACAGAACACCCAACTATTAGCTAGTAAATAATAATGGGGACACTTGGAAACTTGATCCCCAGCAACTCTATGGCTTGTGGCTTGTTTTCTCCATGAGCCAGCATGCTTATGGCTGGAATTTTGTTAATTTACAACAGTATGAACTTTTTTTTAAGTAGTACTGGTACTGGGGATTGAACCCAGGTACATTCTACCACTGAGCTACAGTGCCCCCTTTTTGAGACAAGGTCCTGTTAAACTGTTGAGGTTGGTCTTAAATTTGAGCTCCTCCTGCACTAGCTTCCCAAGTCCCTGGGATTACATGTGTGCACCATTGTGACCAGCTAAGATACACATTTAATTAAGCAGAATGTTTCTAGCTCAACCTAAATGCTAAATCCATCAATGTGTTCTGAGCTAAATCATGGCTCATATAATGAGAAATGGAAATGTCAGAGCTTCATTATCTTATGCAAAGGAAGCTAAGACTTCCAGGTGTTCTGCCACTTAAAACAGGTTTGAGCACCCTTGTTCTTTGGCTCTATGAATGCACAATTTATGCAAAGGAAAACTTCCTGGAGAAAACAGCATGAGAGCTCTCTCACCAGTTTAGAGTCTCCGGCCCTAGGAGTCATTCTCTTCTCTTCCCTGGGAATCATGGGTGCTATGCCACCTTTTGTGTACATCTGGAAAGTTCTCCTTCAAACCAAGTTGAAAAAGACAGGCCCTCCACCCTGCCAACAAAAACAGAAATCGAGTGTCAGAGAGGCATTAACTAGAAGGCCAGGCTAGCACAAGATAGAACAGTTGTGCCAAAAGCAGAAGAGGAGGCACTTTTCATAAAGCAGCCACATGCAGAGGTTCCCAGGGCTGGAACCTGTAATGCCCTAGACATAAGTCTGCCACAATCCTATCTCGGTCCCTTTGAGGCTTATCTTCAGCTACTTTAACAAAACACCATAAGTGGGTGTCTTACAAACAACAGAAATGTATTTTGCAAAGTTCTGGGAAGTTCAAGATCAAGGCCTCTGCAGATTTAGTGTCTGGGGAGGGGCAGTTTCCTCACACCTAGCTGTCCTCTCCCTGCAACCTTACCTGGCAGAAAAGAACACTCTCTCTCAGCTTCTGGAGCTGTTGCTGATAAGTTTTAAAAGAAAGTCACGCTGGGTACAGTGATGCATGCCTGTAATCCCAGCAGTTTGGGAGGCTGAGGCAGGAATATCTCAAGTTCAAGGCCAGCTTCAGAAACCTAGCGAGGCCCCAAGCAAATTAGTGAGACCCTGTCTGAAAATAAAATATAAAAAGGAATGGGGGTGTGGCTTAGTGGTTAAGTACCCCTAGTTTCAATCCCCAGTACCAAAAAATAAAAATGTTAAAAATATAAAAAGGTCTTGGAATGTGGCTCAGTGGTAAATAGCCTTTGGATTAAGTCCCCAATACCCACCCCACCTTCCAAACAAAACAAAACAAAACAAAACAAAAAACAAAACAAAAAAAGAAAGAAAGAAAAAAGAAAAGAAAGTCATGTCAGTGTGCTGGTAGAAGTAATTTTACTTAGATTTGGTATAATGAGTATTTTTCTAGCTCCTACTGTGAATCATGTGTTGCTATGCGTGTTGTCCAGTCAGACCCTGAAGATAACCATTTGAGCAGCATTGCTCACAATAGCCACGGTGCAGAAACAACCCAAGTGGTGATAAATGAAGAAAAAAAGGTGCACACTGTGCACAGTCAGGCAATGGAATATTATTTAGTCACAAAGGGAAGAAATCCTGCCATTTGTAACAACATGGATAAAACACTGGAGGCCGCAATGCTAAATGGAGTGGGTCAAACACAGAAAAACAAAGACCATGATCTCACATGTACGTGAAATCTAAAGACACTGAACCTAAAGCGGCAGAGAGCAGAGTCATGTTTGCCAGGAACAGGGTGAAATGGGGAGATGTTGGTTGAAGGGTATGAGCCAGTTCTGGGGACCTACTGTCCAGTCTGGTGACTGTAGTTAAAAAATATTGTATTATATACTTGAAATTTGCCGAAAGAATAGTTCTTATTTTTAATATAATCGTAACTATATGAGGTAATGAGTATATTAATTAACTTGACTGTGGCATTCATTTCACTAAATATAGATACATGAACATATATATTTAATAGTAAATATAGTGAAGTGAATCTATTATTATACAAATATATAAAATAAAATAATCACATTGTATATCTTAAATGCATGTAATTTTGACACTTATACCTCAATAAAGCTAGAAGGAAAAAAAGAGCCATTAGAGCTCTCACTTTTTATTTAGAGCTAATGCAGCTCTAAAAAATTATAAGCCTTTTCAAAAAGGAACTGAAGGGCTACTAAGTGATATCAGGATTGATACTACTACAATTTTACAGATAGGAAAACTGAGTGTTAGAATAAATGAGGTCCCCAAGGCCACAGAGTAAGTGGCATAATGGAAACTTGAACTCTGGTCTAAGAGGTATAGTGAGGAGATTGCAAAATGGAAATATTAACAACCTACCTGGCAGAGTTATTGTAAGAAAAATGATACAGCTTATGTAAAGTGCCAGGCTGGCAGTAGGTACTTAATTATTGTTATTCTCTCTCCCTCTTGGGACTTCATGTCCAGAGCTCTTCGTATTGCACCACGCTGCCTCTTCTTCACTGCAATTCATCAAAGAGGACATTAGCCGTGAACTTCAGGATGGATAAAGTGCTACCGTGGTCATTTAATTTGATCCTAAGTCAATCTTTGGGAGGTAGGTATTATTATTCCCATTTTCCAGGAGATAAAAGGCAACCTTTTAGAGGAGAAATCATCTCCCAGGGCCACTCAACTGATGAGCAATAGGGTTGGGATTTGAATTTAAGTCTTACTACATCCAGAGGCCACAGTGAAACCACACAGCAACTTTCTGAGTCGATAATTAAACCTCAAACAGCAATAGAATAAAAAGAATATTTATTTCCTTTGGATAAGTTAATAATGTATAGAGATATAATTTGGGAACTGGAAAGTGGAAATGTTTTCTTCTCTGTCCTGTGAATAAGAACGGAGAGGCACTGGAGGTGTAGCTCAGTGGTAGAGTACTTGTCTAGCATCCTTTAGAACTTGGGATTGAATCCTAACACCTCCAAAAAAATAACAAAGAGAAACAAAATGTGGCTTGTGGCTACAATCATATATATGTATGTCATTATGTGTGAAATAATTGTGAGATTATTTTTTCTTTTCTTTTCTTTTCCTTTTTTTTTTTTTTTTTTTTTTTTTTTTTTTGGTACTGGGGATTGAACCCAGGGATACTTTACCACAGAGTTACATCATCCTCGTCCTTTCTTTCTTTTTCTTTCTTTCTTTTTTAATTTTGAGACAGGGTCTAGCTAAGGTACTGAGGATCTTGCTAAATTGCCCAGATCGGCCTCAAACTTGCAATCCTCCTGCCTTAGCCTCCTAAGTCTCCTAAGTGTATGCCTGGGATTACAGGCATACACCACTGGGCTGGGCAACATGAACTGCATATTTTAAGATCCACACCACAATCAGATGTCAACAACCTATTTAGTACATATGTACAGTTTGCCCTCTGCACCTGCAGGTTCCCCATCTGTAGATTCAACCAAGCAGATTGTCACCTGAGTACTTAGGCAAAAATATCTATATCTATACCGAACATATGCAGACTTTTTTTCCTTTTCATGATCCCCTGAACAATTCAGAATAACAACTATTTATATAGCATTTATATGGTAGTAGGTATTCAAGTAAACTAGAGATGATTCAAAGTCTATAGGAAGATTATACATAAGGGACTTGATTATCTGTGGATTGTGGGGTCCTTGGGGGTCCTAGAAGTAATCCCTCACAGATATTGAGTGAAGGACTATATTTTTTAAAGTGTATGCTATATTTGTAAGTGAATCAGCATTTAAAAAATTCCTATTCCTTTACTGAAAAAAAAAAAGTCATGCTTTTTTTTGTCTTTAATAAAAATATTTGGAAAACATATGTTTGTTATTTTAGTTAAATAAAACCATTGACATCTCTCATTTGCTGGCTGTGACTGTACTCGTAATAAAATGTTTACCCCAAACCCTGCCCTGGACTGCTGAGTTGGAATGGGGTCACCTCCCAGAGAATTCAGAGTTATCTGCCTCCATTGGTTTCATATTCTGAAATAGCTCTGAAATTTGAAAAACACAGAATTTTCAGCATCTGTTCCTCTCCCGCAAGAAAATCTTAAAATAATCTTTGAGTTTAGAAAGATACATTACAAGGTTATGTTAAACAACTACAATGTATTACAAAAAATTGTAAATCAAATTTTCTGTGCTAGAGATCAAATCATGTCTACATAAATATCTATAAATATTTAAAGATTTATAAATATTTAAATCACAATGTAAATGTGTTGGATTCAGAAAGTTCAGTGGAGCTGGCTTCATGGTACTTGCCTATAGTCCTAGCCTCTCTTAGAATGCTGAGGCAGGATTATTTGAGGGCAAGAGTTTGAGGCTGGTCTGGACAAGTTAGGGAGGCCTATTTTAAACAAACAAATAAAAAACCATACTAGTTCAGTTAAAATATTTGAATTAAAATTGAGGGGTTGGGGGTATACAGTGCTCAGCATGCTTAAGACCCTGAGTTTGATCTCTAGCAAGAAAGGAGAAGAAACAGAGATGAAGACTACAACTTAGATTCTAACACTATTTATTTGGTTTTAATCAATTTTGGAAAATATCTATTTTAAGCCATGTGTGATGGCACATGCCTGTGAATCCAGTAGTTCAGGGAGGCTAAGACAGGAGGATTGCAAGTTTGAGGCTAGCCTGGACACTTAACAAGACCCTGAGCAACTTAGCTAGACCCTGTCTCAAAATAAAAAATAAAAAGGGCTGGGGATGTGGCCCAGTGGTAAAGCACCCCTGGTTTCAATCCCTGGGACCAAAACAAATATTTATGTATAAAATAAATAAATCTATATTATTTATATAAAATTTTATAAATAAATTTTATTCAATAATATTATTTTGGGGTTGGAGTTCTGGTTCAGTGTTAGAGTGTTTGCCTGTCATGTGAGAGGCCCTGGGTTCAATCCTCAGCACTGCATACAAATAAATAAATAAAATAAAAAAGATCCATTGATAACTAAAAAATATTTTAAAAATATTTTATAAGTAAATACTATTCAATATTATTTTATAAATGCATATATAAAAATTTATGTATATAATATTTATATATTTATTTACAAAATAAAAAATTTATTTTGTTAACACATTTAATTATATGTATTAGTGGGATTCAGTATGATATTTTCGCACATGCCTGTAGTCACAATGGATCATATCCACCCTTCTTCCACCCATGATCCCCAGTTCTTTGTTTTTTTTTTTTTTTTTTGTGGTGCTAGGATTGAATCCAGGGCCTAGGGCATGCTAAGCATGTACTTTACCACCACATGACACTTCCAGCCCCCTTCAATTCTTTTTTTTTTTCAAATATTAAAAATATATGTAATTGGCCAAGCAACTGTAATCAGAACCTCAAATCCCATAGTGCCAGTCAGGCAATATAAACCAGAGCTTGGAGAGACAAAAGTTATTTCACCTGTAAAAATAAGGAAATTAAAAATATATACCTTGAAGTACCATTATGAGAATTAAATTAGAAAATGCCCATGAAGGACTTTTTGAAGATGGTGGAATAGAGAAAGTCACTTTCCTGGCTGCTCCATGGAGTGAAACCAAGAAAGCAGATAGGTAGCTTCTCAGCAAGGTGGGTGAACAAAAAACAAAACAAAACAAAAACAAAAACAAATGAACAAACAAAAAAATGCAGGGGGACTTTCCTGGAATTTAAAACTGGACATTCAAAGCAGATCATGGACTCAGGAGGTTGGTTATAAAAAATAAGGAAGAAATCTCCAGCAACATAGCAACTGTCTCTGCTGTAGCAGGGCTGAAAGCACCAGTCAGAATGGTTCCTCTGTGAGAATAGTGGAGAGATAAGGGAATTTAAGAAACCCATATTTTGGGGAGGCTGGAGGCATGTGTGGGTATGGAGCATTTAGAGATCAAGGACATTGTTGGGCAAATGTGAAAGACACACTGCACAATATCTGTGTGTGGGGAAGGAAGCCACCATCTCTTCAGGTATCATGTGGAGGACAAAGGAAGAAACCATTCTACAGCCACTGCATGGGGGCTAGCAACTGAGGGGGCCAATTCCTGGCAAACCCCAGTTTGGCCCGAAATACAGGCCCAGTAAATATGCTGCATGTCATAGAGTATGCTTAATGACCAGAAGAAAATCAGACATGGAGAGAGATTTACACAGGGGACAATTGGTTTCAGAAACCCACCCTCCCACTCCAATCCTACTACTTGCAAGACCAGCTGGGAGAGACACATCTGGTTGGGAACTCAGAAGGTAGGGGGAAGGAGAGATTGTTTGACTGAACCCAAGACCAGGAAACATGGGGTCTGCAGGTGATGTAGGGGACTAAAAATCGGCTCCCCTACCACATGAGTGCAACCCAGGGGAGCCCTGGGGTAAAGTCCTTTGGCATGGACCAGCAAGTTCTGGACACTGAAGGTGCTCTGATTTAAAATCTCCAGACCAATTAGCAGTCATCCAAGAGCCTGGAGCCCACGTAAGCCTACAGCCTGTCTCCAAGGACTCCACCCCAGGGTTACCTTCTCAAGCTCCAGCATTCCAGAGGGTGGGGTTCACCCCCCAGAAGACCCCACCTAACACTGCTGAGAAGAGAAGCTGAGAGTATTTTGAACTCCAGCAGAAAGAATTCTTTAACTTTTCATCAAGATTTTTTTTTCTTTTTCTTTTAAAATTCTTTTTCACTATTTAATTGTGACCTTAAGGGCACATGGACATTTATACGATTTCCTATTTTTTTTTCTTCTTCTGATCTCCAGCATATTTGAAGCCAGTTATTTTACATGGATTAGTTTTTTGTTAACTAGGATTAGGTTCAATTAGTATATTATAGTTTTATTTTGTATTCATTTTATTTTTGATTTATTTAAGTTTTTGCTTCATATATTTTTTCTCCTGTTTCCCTTGATTCTCTTTTCTTCTGCTAACAGCCAATCCCTATTGTTCTCTCTTTCACTGTTCCTTTAATCTTTTACTTCTGTCTTCTCTCCTCCTCTGTCATAATCATCACATCCTACATCACTTCTGTTCTTTCCCTGTCCACCATTTGAAAATGTAAATCCTTTTGCAAACTTGCTGTTTTAATTACAGGCAATAACTGCTCATATCATTTCTATTTATTGTGATAATTAACATTGTAGATGTCATAGCAGGAACTATTTGGTTTAATGCTGTAATTACATAGGTTGTTGTTATTATTTGTCTCCCCCTAAATAGTGAGGTACTAGAAAACTTCAGGGACACTATAAATCCATAGGGTAGAAACTCTACTGCTTCAGATCTATACTGTTAGATGGATAGACACACAAACAACATGAAAAACAGGGGAACAAATCATCCCAAGAAAACCAAGGTACTCCAATAACAGAATCTATCAACACCTCAGTGGAAAAAATATCAGAGAAGGAGTTTAGAATGTACATAAACTGATCGTGAAGTAAAGGATGATGTAAGAGAGCAAATACAGGTAGCAAAAGATCATTTGGATAAAGAGATAGAGATTCTGAAAAAAAATGCAGAAATACTCAAAATGAAGGAAACAATAAACCCAATTAAAAATTCAATAGAAAGCATCACCAACAGACTGGACCACTTGGAAGACAGATACTCAGGCAATGAAAATAGAGTTGACCATGGAGAGATGTTAAGAAACCATGAATACAACTTCCAAGAACTATGGGACAAGGTGAAAAGACCAAATTTATGATTTATTGGGATAGATGAAGACACAGAGATACAAACCAAAGGAATGTATAATTTTTCCAATGAAATAATATCAGAAAATGCCCATGAAAAGGCATTCAAGACTTCTTCTTTGTGGTTCTGGGAATCAAACCCAGCCGCATTCTACTTCTGAACTCTATCCTTAGTTCTTTTCAATTTTATTTTGAGACAGGGTCTCGCTAAGTCTCCTAGGCTGGCCTCAAACTTGTGATTCTCCTGCCTCAGCTTCCCTAGTTGCTGGGATTACAGGCATGCACTACAGAGCCCAGCTAGAACGACATTTCATAGCTGTTAAACTCTGCAAAGTGGAGGTCACTGTTATTGTACAATCCTCACCAAACTACTTTAAATGACATCACTATGTTCCAATAAGTCACTCTTCCTTTCACATACCCTGGACATACCCACAACTTTTCTTCTTCCCCAGCTATGAAGAAGCTAGGACTCTGATAAACAAAACAGTGCAGCATCATCTACAAGAGAGAAAGAAGCCAAAGTAGGGTTTTCTTGATTCATCATTTTCCTCAACTAATTTGTGAAAGCTTACTGTGGGCTCTGCGTGGTTTGCCAGAGGAAATGAATATTAATTCTTACTTCTTATCAAGAAGTAAGAATTCATTCTGAAGAGGTCTTTGACAGCAGCAGACAGTGGGAGACACACACGTAATTTTAAATCTCCTAGGAGCATATTGAAATAAAAAAGTAAAAAGGAATAGGTAAGACTTATATTGAGATTTGTATTAACATATTTTAGCCAATGTATCTAAAATATCATTTCAATACACAATCAATATCTTAAAAATTACTAATGTGATATTCTTCATGCCTTTTTTCATATCAAGCATTCATAATCTGGTGTGATTTGACACTGGATGTCACATCTCAGTTTGGATCTGTCACATTTCAAGTACTCTATGGCCATGTGTCGAGTGGCCACCATGTTAGTTTACGAAGTCTTTGAGGGCTTTGTAAAAAATATGTTAGCATACAAATATTTAATATTTGATTGCTTCTCCTGCATTACAGAGCCTCTAAGATTTTATAGCTAAAAAATAAGTAAATAAAAAGGTGGCCCTTTGACTTTGGTACCATACAGATTTCCCCTCTGGATATAGTGCAAACATTCCTCCAGATGCCAAGAATTTTGACTATTACATAGTTGAGTCCTTCTGTGGGAATCGCCACCAGTTGAAGGGAGTCACCTACCCAGAATCAGTCTTTATATCTGATAACTGGTTTTTGCTGCAATATAAAAGGCTGCTTGCTGCCTCATCTCAAGTTGGGACCAAATTCTGAAGGGCCACCTATGTTAGCCAGTTTTTCCATTACTGTGACATAATATCTGAGATATTCAATTTTTAAGGTAGAAAGTTTTATTTTGGCTCATAGTTTTGGAGGTTTCAGTTGCATGATCCTTGGTTTTTTGGGCCTGTGGCAAATCAACAAATGATGGTGGGGAGTATGTGGTGGAGCAACACTGTTTACGAGGAAGTGAAGACAAGGAAAGAGGTGAGGCTGGGGTCCCAATATCCCCTTCAAGGGCACACCTCCAATGACCTAACTTCCTTCACTAGACTCCATTTCCTGAAGGTTTTACCATCTCCCAATAGTGCCACAGGCTGCCAAGAAAACCTTTAACACACAGGCGTTTGGGGGGACACTTATCTAAACCACAGCTCCATCCCAGTTCCAGAGCTTCCCTGTGGGATGCAGGATGCACTGAGGTCTCTATTGCAGCACAGCTATATCATGGCCCTGGGGTCTCTGCCTGTTGCTACTTCCTTTCAGATATGTTTATTTATTTATTTTGGTACTGGGG